>NC_057804.1:639545759-639718259 GCF_018294505.1 Triticum aestivum | reverse complement strand
TTAATATAATAACTAGTTTATTTTTAGTAAATATAATGCTTAGTTGAACTAGTTGAATTAATATATAGAACTAGTTTATTTTTAGTAAATGCTTAGTTGAACTAGTTGAATTAATATATAGAACTAGTTTATTTTTAGTAAATGCTTAGTTGAACTAATTGAATTAATATAACTAGTTTACTTTTAGTAAATGCTTAGTTGAACTAATTGAATTAATATAACTAGTTTATTTTTAGTAAATGCTTAGTTGAATTAATAGAAGTAGTTGAATTAATTGAATTAGTAAGTGTTTAGTTGAACTAGTTGAATTAATATATAGAACTAGTTTATTTTTAGTAAATGCTTACTTTGAACTAGTTGAATTAATATAACTAGTTTATTTTTAGTAAATGTTTAGTTGAACTACTTGAATTAATATATAGAACTAGTTTATTTTTAGTAAATGCTTACTTTGAACTAGTTGAATTAATATAACTAGTTTATTTTTAGTAAATGTTTAGTTGAACTAGTTGAATTAATATATAGAACTAGTTTATTTTTAGTAAATGCTTACTTTGAACTAGTTGAATTAATATAACTAGTTTATTTTTAGTAAATGTTTAGTTGAACTAGTTGAATTAATATATAGAACTAGTTTATTTTTAGTAAATGCTTAGTTGAACTAATTGAATTAATATAACTAGTTTATTTTTAGTAAATGCTTAGTTGAATTAATAGAAGTAGTTGAATTAGTTGAATTAGTTGAATTAGTAAGTGTTTAATGTTTCGCCTAATATGAACATAGGAAATGCCGTCTGACGACGGAAAAAATTTCATTATGTGCGAATACTGTGAAGACCAGCGCGGCCAATGCGATAGAAATTTCCTTGTTGATGGTAGGCGATTCAGCATCAAGCTGGATGAGACTTTCGAATTTGATACAGTAAGTCACAACGACAAGTCTGTTTTTGTAATTAAGCATGACTTATATATGCTTCATTTGCCTGACTTATAATTTTTTATTTTCACTATTCTACTAGCGCATCCCCTGCCATGCAAGAATTTTTGTCTTGGATAAGATAGGTTTCAAAGATATGGAAACTATGGAGGTAAAGAGAGCTTACCTGAAAACTGAGCATGATGGTTATACTTTCAACGTCAAAGTATACAATGCACACACGTACACCTATTTTGAATGCAAAACTTGGCAAGCACTATGCAAGGCTTATGCATTTGAGCCTGGTATGGTTATCACCTTTGATATTCGTCCGGAAGATGATATTGAAGGTAATAGAGACATATGGGTCGATGTGCAGACGCCTCCAGTTCTACCATTATGTGAGTTCTTGTCAACTATATTTTTGTCTTTGATATTGCTTATTTAGAAATAACTGACAACTAATTTCTATTGACAGCTTATCTCCATTCAACCAAACATGTCCGGCGCTTGGTAGACAGGACCCACTACTGTCCCTGCGCTGAACTAAACTGCGAGGAGATAAGTCATTATGTTTCATGGCTTGAGGATCTTCATACTGTCAAGACAAATTTTCTTCCTGCACTTAGAAATGTTAGTACTCAAAACGTGTGACCAATAGTGATGGTATTGAACTACGGTCACATCTATTTAGGAATGATGGTAAGATATTTACTATTTGTCCTCAGTGCATATTTTGCATACATATTTTTTTGCTAAACTTTCATTGCTAAGTATATTAATTAAGTACTATATGATGTTCTTCAACAGGGACACCCGATGACAGTTGTGCCTCAGGGGATCCAGACTAAAGGTCAGATGTCAATTGTTAGCTTACGGCCAAGATATCCTGCATTGCACATGAATGCATTCAAGATTTCTAGAAGCGATGAATGCTAAATAGTGAAAGATTGGAGGAAAATTGTTAATGATCGCAGAGAAGTACTAGGGGGCAGCAATGAGAAGCGCAGCCCACGATTAGGAGACAGGTTCATCGGCATGCTCCAGTATGATCAATCAGGAGAGCTATACATGTTCTATGCTATTTTACCAGAGAGAGAGTAGCTAGCAGGAGTGATTTAGCTAGTTCTTCATGCTGCTCTTAATTAGTACTTGTCCTTTCATGTCCGTGTTCTTCGTTCTGAACTTAAGTGATTTGCTTTTGTGGTGTTATATATCAACGCTTATATCATGACAATCATGTTGAACTCGATGATTGGTTCTACTAGAAATTCTATATATATATATATATATATATATATATATATATATATATATATATATATATGCATAACGTGTACAATGTGTAGTATCGTAAAATACCAGCAAACAAAAAAGAATTAAAATGGAAACACAAAATTAAATGAAAAAGAAATCATAAAACTAAAAACCCCCCAAACCTTATAGTACCGGTTGGTCTTACCAACCGGTACTAAAGGGCTCCAGGCCCCCGGAGCTGGCTCGTGCCACGTGGTTGCCCTTTAGCACCGGTTCATGCTGAACCGGTTACTAAAGGGGGGGGGGCTTTAGTGACCACAATTTAGTGCCGGTTATGTAACCGGCACTAAAGGGCCTTACGAACCGGTGCTATTACCCAGTTCTGCACTAGTGGCCAAGGAAAGTCCCTATCCGGACACGGGACGGAGTCTTCAATCTTGTATCTTCATAGTCCGGGAGTCCGGCCAAAGGTCATAGTCCGGCCATCCGGACACCCCCTAATCCAGGGCTCCCTCAGATACCGATGCTTTTCATGAATTTAGCACTTAATACGGACTTGACTCTGAGATAGTAGCTTCTTTCTGTGAATCATTGGCTACTCATCTTGATCTCCCTAAGGAGAAGTGGTTTAAATATCATCCTCCCATTGAAGTGAAAATAGTAGAACCCATTAAGGTTGAAGAAGAAACCTTTACTTATAATGTTGATCTTGTTATTCCTACTTCTTATATTGAGAAACCATCTTTCCCTGTTAGGATAAAGGAGCATGCCAAAGCTTCAGCTGTGGTCATAAGAGTTATACTAGAACACCTACACCCCCTGAACTAATTAAATTTGAACCTAGTATTGCTATGGTCGATAATATTGATGGGCATGTTATTTACTTTTGTGACGAAGCAAGTAGAATTGCTAGACCCAATAATAAAGATAAACATAGACCTATTGTTGGCATGCCAGTTATTTCTATTAAAATAGGAGATCATTGTTATCATGGCTTATCTGATGTGGGTGCTAGTGTGAGTGCAATTCCCTTTACCTTATATCAAGAAATTATGAATGATATTGCACCTGCTAAAATAGAAGATATTGATGTTACTATTAAGCTTGCTAATAGAGATACTATTTCACCAATTGGGATAGTTAGAGATGTTGAAGTCTTGTGTGGGAAAATAAAATGCCCTACTGATTTTCTTGTTCTTGGTTCCCCACAAGATGATTTTTGTCCCATTATATTTGGTAGACCATTCTTGAACACCGTTAATGCTAAGATAGATTGCGAGAAAGAAACTGTTAGTGTAAGTTTTGGGGATGTGTCTAATGAGTTTAACTTCTCCAAATTTTGTAGACAACCCACACAAAGAATTACCTAATAGAGATGAAATTATTGGTCTTGCTTCTATTGTTTTGCCTCCTACTAATCCTTTAGAACAATATTTGCTAGACCATGAAAATGACATGTTCATGAATGAAAAGAAGGAATTAGATGAAATACTCTTTAAACAAATGCATGTTTTGAAACACAACTTGCCTGTTGAGATTCTTGGGGATCCTCCTCCACCCAAGGGTGATCCCTTGTTTGAGCTTAAACAATCACCTCATACTTTAAAATATGCTTATCTTGATGAGAAAAAGATATATCCTGTTATTATTAGTGCTGACCTTTCAGAACATGAGGAAACTATATTATTGAAAACTCTGAAGAAGCACCGTGCCGCTATTGGATACACTCTTGATGATCTTAAGAGCACTAGGACCACTCTATGTCAGCACAAAATTAATATGGAGCCTGATGCTAAACCGGTTGTTGATCATCAACGGCGGTTAAATCCTAAGATGAAAGAAGTTGTAAGAAATGAAATACTAAAGCTTCTGGAGGAAGGTATAATTTATCCTATTGCTGATAGTAGATGGGTAAGTCCCGTTCATTGTGTCCCTAAGAAGCGAGGTATTACTTTTATTCCAAATGATAAGAATGAATTGACCCCACAAAGAATTGTTACAGGTTATGGAGTGGTTATTGATTTCCGCAAATTAAACAAAGATACTAAGAAAGAACATTCACTCTACCTTTTATTGATCAAATGCTAGAAAGACTATCAAAACATACACATTTTTGCTTTCTAGACGGTTATTCTGGTTTCTCTCAAATACCCGTGTCAGAAGAGGACCAAGAAAAGACTACTTTTACTTGCCCTTTCAGTACCTTTGCTTATAGACATATGCCTTTTCGTTTATGCAATGCACCTACTACCTTTCAAAGATGTATGACTGCTATATTGTCTGACTTTTGTGAAAATATTGTTGAGGTTTTCATGGATGATTTCTCTGTTGATGAAACTTCTTTTGATGATTGCTTAAGCAACCTTGATCAAGTTTTGTAGAGATGTGAAGAAACTAATCTTGTCTTGAATTGGGAGAAGTGCCACTTTATGGTTAATGAAGGTATTCTCTTAGGGCATAAAATCTCTGAAAGAGGTATTGAAGTTGATAAAGCTAAAGTTGACGCTATTGAAAAAATGTCGTGTCCTAAAGATGTCAAAGGTATAGGAAGTTTCCTTGGTCATGCTGGTTTCTATAGGAGGTTTATTAAAGACTTATTTATAATTTCTAGGCCCCTCACCAATCTTTTGCAAAAAGATGTTCCATTTGTGTTAATGATGATTGTGTAGAAGCATTTGAAATACTTAAGAAAGCCTTGATTTCTACACCTATTGTTCAGCCACCTGATTGGAATATACCCTTTGAAATTATGTGTGATGCTAGTGATAATGCTATTGGTGCTGTTCTAGGACAAAGAGTTGATAAGAAACTAAATGTTATCCATTATGCTAGTAAAAATCTAGACAATGCTCAAAGAAATTATGCTACTACCGAAAAGGAATTTTTAGCAGTTATATTTGCTTGTGATAAGTTCAGATCTTATATTGTTGATTCCAAAGTAACTGTTCAGACTGATCATGCTGCTATTAAATACCTTATGAAAAAGAAAGATGCTAAACCTAGATTTATTAGATAGTTTCTTTTGTTACACGAATTTGATTTGCATATTATTGGTAGAAAGGGAGCTGAGAATCCCGTAGCAGATAACTTGTCTAGATTAGAGAATGTTCTCGATGACCCACTACCTATTGATGATAGCTTTCCTAATGAACAATTAGCTGTCATAAATTCTTCTCATAGTGCTCCAAGGTCTGCTGACTATGCTAATTACATTGTTGCTAAATTTACACCGCCTAGTTTCACAAACCAGCAAAAGAAAAAGTTTTTCTATGATTTAAGACATTACTTCTGGGATAACCCACATCTTTATAAAGAAGGAGTAGATGGTGTCATTAGACGTTGTGTACTTGAGCATGAACAGGAACATATCCTACGCAAGTGTCACTCCGAGGCTTATGGATGACACCATGCAGGTGATAGAACTACACACAAGGTATTACAATCTGGTTTTATTGGCCTACTCTTTTGAAGGATGCTTGTAAGTTTGCCTTGTCTTGTGATGAATGTCAAAGAATTGATAATATTAGTAGACCCTAGGAAATGCCTATGAATTATTCACTTGTTATTGAACCATTTGATGTTTGGGGTTTTGATTATATGGGACTCTTTCCTTCCTCTAATGGGTATACACACATTTTAGTTGTTGATTATGTTACTAAGTGGGCATAAGCTATCCCAACTAGTAGTGATGATCATAACACTTCTATTAAAATGCTTACAAAAGTTATTTTCCTGAGGTTTGGTGTCCCTAGATATTTAATGACTTATGGTGGTTCATACTTTATTCATGGTGCTTTCCGTAAATTGCTTGCTAAATATGATGTTAATCATAGAATTGCATCTCCTTAACATCCTCAGTCTAGTGGTCAAGTAGAATTGAGCAACCGAGAAATAAAGTTGATTTTGCAAAAGACTGGCAATAGATCTAGAAAGAATTGGTCCAAGAAACTGGATGATGCATTATGGGATTATAGAACTACTTATAAAAACCCTATGGGTACGTCTCCGTATAAAATGGTTTATGGAAAAGCATGTCACTTACCTCTTGAACTATAACATAAGGCTTATTGGGTAATTAAAGAGCTCAACTATGATTTTAAACTTACTGTGGGAAGAGGTTGTTTTACATTAGCTCTCTTGATGAATGGAGAACCCAAGCCTATGAAAATGCCGAGTTGTTTAAAGAAAGGTTAAAAGATGGCATGACAAAATGATACAAAAGCATGAGTTTAATGTGGGTGACCATGTTTTGCTATACTACTCTCATTTAAGATTTTTTGCAGGAAAGCTTCTCTCTAAATGGGATGGTCCTTACATTATCGAGAAGGTCTATCATTCCGGTGCCATCAAGATCAACAACGCCGAAGGCACCAACCCGAAGGTGGTAAACGGGTAAATAATAAAACATTATATCTCAAGTACACCCATAAATGTTGAGACAAATATTATTAATACCATAGCGCTAGAGGAGTACATAAGGGAGACTTACCAAAACGTTTCAGACTCTGAAAAGGAATAGGTATGTGGTACGGTAAGTAAACCGACTCCAAAACTTTTCCAGAAGCAATTTTACTCCGTTTTGGACTATATAAAAAATTAGGAAAATAAAAGTAGTCTGAAAAGTGCACGAGGAGGCGACAAGCCATGGGGGCGTGCCCTACCCCCCTGGGCACGCCTCCCTGGCTTGTGGCCACCTCGTGTGCCCTCCGGACTCCGTTTTCCTGTATTACACTCCTTTTGGTTGGTAAAAAATTCATTATATAATCTCCCAAAGGTTTTGACCATTGCACCACAGCAAAATCCTCTGTTCTTGTGTTTAGCTATTTATGTAGCAGATTTGGAGCAAGATGTCTTTGCAAGAGTCGGTCGGGGAGAGCTGCGTCTCTCACCCGATACCCGGACCAAGAATATACAGCGAAGCTGATCACGTTGGGTGGTCGACTAAGGAAGAGATGGAGGCAGACCTTAAAAGAGTAGACACCATGGAGGACCAAGAAGCCACTTCTCGCCTTCAACCAGGAGCTCTGCTTGAGGATTTTGATGGCTCAGCAATACCGGATTCGGTGATACCTCCTAATGCTAGATTTTTCTCTTGTGATAACACGAAAAAGAGTGTTGCATTTTCTCCCATAGCCAAGAAGCATCCATGGGAGATCATAGCTGTAGCCGTCACGGGCAAACTCCGTAAGAAAATAATGGATCTCAAACAACAAGTGAATAGGCTCAAGGAAGAAAATCACATCCTAAAGGGCATTATTGCTAAGAATAATGGACCACCACCTCCGAAGAAGGAAACCTAAAAAAATGGGTATGGACACTCCCCTTGGCTTTTCCCAAGCTTGGGGGAGGTGCCCCGGTATCGTATCACCATCACATCATTACCTTTATTGTTTTTTCTTAGTTCGACCCTTTTGGTTATATCTTGATCTAGTAGAATAAATTTTTTTAGTATGATCTACCTTTGAGTTTTGCTTTGTGGTCTGTTTATGTAATCGAGTCCGTGAGTTATATAATAAAGATTAGTTTTGAGTTGAGGGCTTTGCTTTCTTGCTATAATCTTGAGAAAAAGAAAAGAATAGAAATAAATAAAAAAGGGGATTATATAATGATCTTATGGAGAGTGATGAATTCACATATAAGAAGTATGTTGATTGAAACTTGTTGTGAGTTGACAAACATAGTGTTGGTCATTGTCGCAATTAAAAGGAAATAATAAAGAAAGAAAGGTTCACATATAAATATATTATCTTGGACATCTTTTATGATTGTGAGCACTCATTAAATATATGCTAAGAAGTTGATGTTGGACAAGGAAGACAACATAATGAGTTATGTTTGCCTGTTTCCGAATAGAAGTTATATTGTCATGGATCCTCTAACATGTGACGCTTGCTTCCACCTCATACTAGCCAAAACTTCCGCACCAAGTAGAGATACTACTCGTGCATCCAAACACCCTTAACCCAGTTTTGCCATGAGAGTCCACTATACCTACCTATGGATTGAGTAAGATCCTTCAAGTAGTCATCGGTGCAAGCAATAAAAATTGCTCCTTAAATACGTATGATCTATTAGTGTGAGGAAAATAAGATTTATACGAACTTGTGATATGGAAGAAATAAAAGTGACGGACTGCATAATAAAGTTCTTTATCACAAGGGGCAATATAAAGTGATGTTCCTTTGCATTAAGATTTTGTGCATCCAACCATAAAAGCGCATGACAACCTCTTCTTCCCTCTGTGAAGGGCCTATCCTTTACTCTTTAAGTACTTACCTTTATGCAAGAGTCATGGTGATATTCACCACTTCCTTATTTCACCTTATTCTCTTGGCAAGCGTCATGTGTTGGGGAAAGATCTAGACACATATATCCACTCGGATATAGGTGATAATGAGTTATTACTGTTGACATTACCCTTAAGGTAAATAGTTAGGAGGTGATGTGTACTACACAACCTTCTTCTTGTAGACGTTGTTGGGCCTCCAAGTGCAGAGGTTTGTAGGACAGTAGAAAATTTCCCTCAAGTGGATGACCTAAGGTTTATCAATCCATGGGAGGCGTAGGATGAAGATGGTCTCTCTCAAACAACCCTGCAACCAAATAACAAAGAGTCTCTTGTGTCCCCAACACACCCAATACAATGGTAAATTGCATAGGTGCACTAGTTCGGCAAAGAGATGGTGATACAAGTGCAATATGGATGGTAGATAAAGGTATTTGTAATCTGAAATTAAAAAAACAGAAAGGTAACAAGCGATAAAAGTGATTGTAAACGGTATTGCAGTGCTAGGAAACAAGGCCTAAGGTTCATACTTTCACTAGTGCAAGTTCTCTCAACAATAATAACATAACTGGATCATATAACTATCCCTCAACATGCAACAAAGAGTCACTCCAAAGTCACTAATAGCGGAGAACAAACGAAGAGATTATTGTAGGGTACGAAACCACCTCAAAGTTATCCTTTTTGATCTATCTATTCAAGAGTCCGTAGTAAAATAACATGAAGCTATTCTTTCTATTTGATCTATCATAGAGTTCATACTAGAATAACACCTTAAGACACAAATCAACTAAAACCCTAATGTCACCTAGATACTCCATTGTCACCTCAAGTATCCATGGGCATGATTATACGATATGCATCACACAATCTCAGATTCATCTATTCAACCAACACAAAGTACTTCAAAGAGTTCCCCAAAGTTTCTACCGGAGAGTCAAGATGAAAACGTGTGCCAACCCCTATGCATAAGTTCACAAGGTCACTGAAGCCGCAAGTTGATCACCAAAACATAAATCAAGTGAATCACGTGAATATCCCATTGTCACCAGAGATAAGCACGACAAGACATACATCAAGTGTTCTCAAATCCTTAAAGACTCAATCCGATAAGATAACTTCAAAGGGAAAACTCAATCCATTACAAGAGAGTAGAGGGGGAGAAGCATCATAAGATCCAACTATAATAGCAAAGCTCGCGATACATCAAGATCATGCCAAATCAAGAACACGAGAGAGAGAGATCAAACATTATCTACTAGTACATACCCTCAGCCCCGAAGGTGAACTACTCCCTCCTCGTCATGGAGAGCGCTGGGATGATGAAGATGGCCACCGGTGAGGGATCCCCCTCCGGCAGGGTGCTGGAACAGGGTCCCAATTGGTTTTTGGTGGCTACAGAGGCTTGCGGCGGCGGAACTCCCGATCTATTGTCGTCTCCGATGTTTTTAGGGTATATGGAGATATATAGGCGAAATAAGTCGGTGAGGGGAGCCATGAGGGGCCCACAAGGGTGGAGGGCGCGCCCAGGGGGGTGGGCGCGCCCCCTGCCTTGTGGCCTCCTCGAAGCTTCCCTGACTTCAGCTCCACATCACCGGGATCACGTTTGTTCCAAAAATCACGCTCCCGAAGGTTTCATTCTGTTTGGACTCCGTTTAATATTCCTTTTCTTTGAAACACTGAAATAGGCAAGAAAACAACAATATGTGCTGGGCCTCTGGTTAATAGGTTAGTCCCAAAAATAATATAGAAGTGTATAATAAAGCCTGTAAACATCCAAAATAGATAATATAATAACATGAATGCTTCATAAATTATAGATACGTTGGAGCCGTATCAGCATCCCCAGGCTTAATTCATGCTCGTCCTCGAGTAGGTAAATGATAAAAGAAAGAATTTATGAAGTGTGAATGCTAGCAGGTGCACAAGTTTGATCAATGATAATTTCAATCACCTTTTCTAGCATGATTATATGTCATAACAGTAGTTCATCTCATAAAACTTCTCAAGATCAAGTAACAAGCTATTCACATGTTAAAGCATAGACCATAAAATTTCTTGAAAACTAGCAAACTTCATTCTCAGTCATCAAACAATTACAATTCAGCTTATTTTCAGGAAGGGTCTATGTCAGAGCTTTGATTTAGCAAACTCCACATACTCAACTATCATATAGTCTTCCATGATTGCTACCACTCAAATCATATTCTTAGAACAAATAGCATCCATCGAACACAGAGAAAGATAGCGGCTTAGTGTTTCGCGTCCCAACTCACTTATCATATAGATAATTGTCAACAATAATAATTCATGATCAAATATATTTGCATGGCCATATATGCTTAGATCTTTCCCCAACACATGATGCTTTCCAACTAAAGAGTAGGTAGGAGTGAGAAGGAATACTACTGACTCTTGCATAAAAGTAAAAGATAGGCCCTTCGCAGAGGGAAGCAGGGATTTGCCGAGGTGCCAGAGCTCGATTTTGAAATAAAAATGAAAATAATTTTGAGAGGTATGCTTTCATTGTCAACATAACAACCAAGAGTTCCCAATATCTTCCATACTACATACATTATAGGCGGTTCCCAAACAGATTGGTAAAGTTTTTACTCCCCCTCCACCAACAATCATCAATCCATGGCTTTCCCGAAACAACGGGTGCCTCCAACTAACATCAATCCTGGGGGAGTTTTGTTTGCAATTATTTTTGATTTGATTTTGATCTTTTGATCATGGGACTGGGCATCCCAGTTACCAACCATTTTTCTCGTGAATGATGAGAGGAGTCCACTCATCGTGAGAATAACCCACCTAGAATGGAAGATACTGACAGCCCCTAGTTGCTACATGAGCGATTCGGGCATACAAAACAGATTATTATTTGAAGGTTTAGAGTTTGGCACATGCATATTTACTTGGAACGGCAGGTAAATACCACATGTAGTTAGGTATGGTGGACACTCATGGAAGAAACTTGGTTCAAGGAATTTGGATGCACTAGCAGTATTCCCGCTTAGTACAAATATTTTGGCTAGCAAAGGATTCTAAAAAGCAAGCACCACATGTTGGAGGATCTATAAGAATATAACTTCTATACAAATACACCCAAGCATAACTCATTACGTTGTCTTCCTTGTCCAACTTCAACTAATTTGCTTAGGTTTGAAAATAATTAATGGGGCTCACAATCATAGAAGATGTCTAAGATAGTATATTTATATGTGAAATTTCTCTTCCTTCAATATTGTTTCATGAATTGTTCAAGTGACCAATACAATGCTTGCTAACCTTCAATAAATTTACTACCTCTACTTCTTAGATGTGAAGTCATTACTCCCAACAGGGTAAGCATATGAAACATATATAATTTCGGATTTATGACATTCAACTCATTCAACCATTTACTCATAGGATATAAGTGAAGCACAAGAGTAAATGAAAAACTGCTCCAAAAAGATATAAGTGAAGATCAATGAGTAGTCAAATAATTATTTAGCTATGTGAGGACTCTCTCTCATTTAAGTATTTCAGATCTGAAGTACTTTATTCAAACAGCAAGAAAAACAAAATAAAATGGCATTGCAAGGATAGCACGACTCATGTGAAGAAGCAAAAACTTAGTTTCAACCGATACTAAC
Source organism: Triticum aestivum (assembly GCF_018294505.1). Taxonomy (NCBI): domain Eukaryota; kingdom Viridiplantae; phylum Streptophyta; class Magnoliopsida; order Poales; family Poaceae; genus Triticum; species Triticum aestivum. Next base: position 639,706,159 of record NC_057804.1, on the reverse strand, counting down.
CGATAATTGTTGAAGAAGAAAGATGGGATGCCTACCGGGGCATCCCCAAGCTTAGATGCTTGAGACTTATTAGAATATTATCTTGGGGTGCCTTGGGAATCCCCAAGCTTGAGCTTTTGTGTCTCCTTAATTCCTCTCATATCACGGTTTTCCTAAATCTCAAAAACTTCATCCACACAAAACTCAACAAGAACTCGTGAGATAAGTTAGTATAAACCAATGCAAAAACCTTATCATTCTCTACTGTAACAAATTACTAACTTTATTATTCAAAATTGCATACTAAATGTCTCTGCATATTTAATACTCCTATCCCCAAATAGAATCATTAAGCAAGCAAACATATGAAAACAATGCAAACATAACAGAAATCTGCCAAAACAGTATAGTCTGTAAAGAATGCAAGATTCATCATACCTCCCTAACTCCAAAAATTATGAGAAAAATACTACGCTGTACAAGATTTATCAGATCTCAATATTAAAAAAGATTCAACATTCTATCACTCTCTGACTTTTCTAGGGAATTTTTGCAACAGCGGTAAACTTTCTGTTTTGAAACAGCAACATGTAGACTTGCAAAATAAGCATGGTAAAGGCTATCCTTGACATTTTTATGGAAAATAGATGCAAAATATTATTATAAATGACAGAAATCAAATACTAACAAAAGAAAATGACGCTCCAAGCAAAACACATATCATGTGGCGAATAAAAATATAGCTCGAAGTAAAGTTACTGATGAACGGAGACGAAAGAGGGGATGCCTTCCGGGGAATCCCCAAGCTTAGGCTCTTGGTTGTCCTTGAATATTACCTTGGGGTGCCTTGGGCATCCCCAAGCTTAGGGTTTTTCCACTCCTTATTCCATAGTCCATCGAATCTTTACCCAAAACTTGAAAACTTCACAACACAAAACTTAACAGAAAACTTGTAAGCTCCGTTAGTACAAGAAAACAAACCACCACTTTAAGGTACTGTAATGAACTCATTATTTATTTATATTGGTGTTAAACCTACTGTATTCCAACTTATCTATGGTTCATACCCTCCGATACTACTCATAGATTCATCAAAATAAGCAAACAACACAATGAAAACAGAATCTGTCAAAAACAGAACAGTCTGTAGTAATCTGTATCAAAAGAATACTTATGGAACTCCAAAAATTCTTAAATAAATTGGTGGACATGAGGAATTTGTCTTTTAATCATATTAAAAACGAATCAACCTAAAATCTCTCTCCAGTAAAATATGACATCTAATCTCGTGAGCGCAAAGTTTCTGCTTTTACAGCAAGATCACATAAACTTTCACCCAAGTCTTCCCAAAGGTTCTACTTGGCACAAACACTAATTAAACATAAAACCACATCTAACCAGAGGCTAGCTGAATTATTTATTACTAAACAGGAGCAAAAAGTAAAGAACAAAAATAAAGTTGGGTTGCCTCCCAACAAGCGCTATCGTTTAACGCCCCTAGATAGGCATGATGATTTCAATGATGCTCACATAAAAGATAAGAATTGAAACATAAAGAGAGCATCATGAAGAATATGAATAGCACATTTAAGTCTAACCCTCTTTCTATGCATATGGATTTTTTGAGTAAACAACTTATGGGAACAATAATCAACTAGCATAGGAAGGCAAATCAAGCATGACTTCAAAACTTTAAGCACATAGAGAGGAAACTTGATATTATTGCAATTCCTACAAGCATATGTTCCTCTCTCATAATAATTTTCAGTAGCATCATGAATGAATTCAACAATATAACTAGCACATAAAGTATTCTTTTCATGATCTACAAGCATAGAATTTTTATTACTCTCCACATAAGCAAATTTCTTCTCATGAATAATAGTGGGAGAAAACTCAACAAAATAACTATCATGTGAGGCATAATCAAATTGAAAACTAAAATCATGATGACAAGTTTCATGGTTATCTTTATTCTTAATAGCATACAAGTAATCACAATAATCATCATAGATAGGAGGCACGCTTTCATCATAATAAATTTGCTCATCAAAACTTGGGGGACAAAAAAATATCATCTTCATCAAACATAGCATCCCCAAGCTTATGGCTTTGCATATCATTAGCATCATGGGTATTCAAAGAATTCATACTAACAACATTGCAATCGTGCTCATCTTTGAAAGATTTAGTGCCAAACATTTTATAGATTTCTTCTTCTAGCACTTGAGCACAATTTTCCTTACCATCATTCTCACGAAAGATATTAAAAAGATGAAGCGTATGAGACAAACTCAATTCCATTTTTTGTAGTTTTCATTTATAGACTAAACTAGTGATAAAAAAAGAAACAAAAATATCCGATTGCAAGATCTAAAGATACACCTTCAAGCACTCACCTCCCTGGCAACGGCGCCAGAAAAGAGCTTGATGTCTACTACACAACCTTCTTCTTGTAGACGTTGTTGGACCTCCAAGTGCAGAGGTTTGTAGGACAGTAGCAAATTTCCCTCAAGTGGATGACCTAAGGTTTATCAATCCGTGGGAGGCGTAGGATGAAGATGGTCTCTCTCACACAACCCTGCATCCAAATAACAAAGAGTCTTTTGTGTCCCCAACACACCCAATACAATAGTAAATTGTATAGGTGCACTAGTTCGGCGAAGAGATGGTGATACAAGTGAAATATGGATGGTAGATAAAGGTATTTGTAATCTGAAATTATAAAAACAGCAAGGTAACAAGCGATAAAAGTGAGCATAAACGGTATTGCAATGCTAGGAAACAAGGCCTAAGGTTCATACTTTCACTAGTGCAAGTTCTCTCAACAGTAATAACATAACTGGATAATATAACTATCCCTCAACATGCAACAAAGAGTCACTCCAAAGTCACTAATAGCGGAGAACAAATGAAGAGACTATTGTAGGGTACGAAACCACCTCAAAGTTATCCTTTTTGATCTATCTATTCAAGAGTCCATAGTAAAATAACATGAAGATATTCTTTCCGTCCGAACTATCATAGAGTTCATACTAGAATAACACCTTAAGACACAAATCAACTAAAACCCTAATGTCACCTAGATACTCCATTGTCACCTAAAGTATCCATGGGCATGATTATACCATATGCATCACACAATCTCAAATTCATCTATTCAACCAACACAAAGTACTTCAAAGAGTGCCCCAAAGTTTCTACCGGAGAGTCAAGATGAAAATGTGTCCCAACCGCTATGCATAATTTCACAAGGTCACTGAACCCGCAAGTTGATCACCAAAACATACATCAAGTGTATCACGTGAATATCCCATTGTCACCACAGATAAGCACGACAAGACATACATCAAGTGTTCTCAAATCCTTAAAGACTCAATCCAATAAGATAACTTCAAAGGGAAAACTCAATCCATTACAAGAGAGTAGAGGGGGAGAAGCATCATAAGATCCAACTATAATAGCAAAGCTCGCGATACATAGAGATCGTGCCAAATCAAGAACACGAGAGAGAGAGAGAGAGAGATCAAACACATAGCTACTGGTACATACCCTCAGCCCCAAGGGTGAACTACTCCCTCCTCATCATGGAGAGTGCCGGGATGATGAAGATGGCCACCGGTGAGGGATCCCCCCTCCGGCAGGGTGCCGGAACAGGGTCCTGATTGGTTTTTGGTGGCTACAGAGGCTTGCGGCGGTGGAACTCCCTATCTATTGTCGTCTTCGATGTTTTTTTGGTATATGGATATATATAGGCGAAAGAAGTCGGCCAGGGGAGCCACGAGGGGCCCACGAGGGTGGAGGGCATGCCCAGGGGGGTGGGTACGCCCCCCTGCCTTGTGGCCTCCTCAAAGCTTCCCTGACTTCAGCTCCACGTCTCATGGATCATGTTTGTTCCAAAAATCACGCTCCCGAAGGTTTCATTCCGTTTGGACTCCATTTGATATTCCTTTTCTTCAAGACACTGAAATAGGCAAGAAAACAACAATATGGGTTGGGCCTCCGGTTAATAGGTTAGTCCCAAAAATAATATTAAAGTGTATAATAAAGCCTGTAAACATCCAAAACAGATAATATAATAGCATGAATGCTTCATAAATTATAGATACGTTGGAGACGTATTAGGAGGCTAAACTACAAGCCCCTATCTTTCTCTGTGTCCGATTGAAGCTTTGATCTCATAAGTACCACGCGAGTGTTAGCAATTATGAAAGACTAAAAGATGATTGAGTATGTGGATTTGCTAGACAAGCTTTATATTGACTCTTTCTGGTGTTATGATAAATTGCAATTGCTTCAATGACTGAGATCATAGTTTGTTGGTTCTGAATGGAGTTCTTGAGTCATAATTTACCTTGTAAACGAATTGTCACTTTAGCATAAGAAATTATATGCCAATATATGTTGTTGTTCTAAAGATGATCATGATGCCTTCATGTTTGTATTTGTTTTTATCGACACCTCTGTCTCTAAACATGTGGACATGATTATCGATTTCGGCTTTCGCTTGAGGACAAGCGAGGTCTAAGCTTGGGAGAGTTGATGCGTCCATTTTGCATCATGCTTTTATATTGATATTTATTGCATTATGGGATGTTATTACACATTATGGTACAATATTTATGCCTTTTCTCTCTTATTTTACAAGGTTTACATGAAGAGGGAGAATACCGACAGCTGGAATTCTGGACCAAAAAAGGAGTAAATATGATAGACCTATTCTGCACAACTCCAAAAGTCCAGAAAATTTACGGAGGATTATTTTGGAATATACTTAAAATATTGGGCAAAGAAATACCAGAGGGGGACCCACCAGGTGGCCAGAAGCTTGGGGGCGCCCTACCTCCCTGGCCGCGCCCCTAGGGCTTGTGGGCCCCTTGTCAGGCCTCTGGTGCCCCTATTCTACTATATGATGTCTTTTGACCTAGAAAAAAAATAGAAGAAGGCTTTTGGGACGAAGTGCCGCCGTCTCGAGGTGAAACCAGGGCAGAAGCAATCTAGGGATCCATTGGAGCTGTTCTACCAGGGAAACTTCCCTCCGGAAGGGGGAAATCAAAGACATCATCATCACCAACGATCCTCTCATCGAGACGGGGTCAATCTCCATCAACATCTTCACTAGCACCATCTCCTCTCAAACCCTAGTTCATCTCTTGTATCCGATCTTTGCCTCAAAACCTCAGATTGGTACCTGTGGGTTGCTAGTAGTGTTGATTACTCCTTGTAGTTGATGCTAGTTGGTTTATTCTAAAGGAAATATGCCCTAGAGGCAATAATAAAGTTGTTATTTATATTTCCTTATATCATGATAAATGTTTATTATTCATGATGGAATTGTATTAACCGGAAACTTATTACATGTGTGAATACATAGACAATAAAGAGTGTCTCTAGTATGCCTCTACTTGACTAGCTCGTTAATCAAAGATGGTTATGTTTCCTAACCATAGACATGTGTTGTCATTTGATGAACAGGATCACATCATTAGGAGAATGATGTGATGGACAAGACCCATCCATTGGTTTAGCATTATGATTGTTACAGTTTCATTGCTACTGCTTTCTTTATGACTTATACACGTTCCTCAGACTATGAGATTATGCAACTCCTGAATACTGGAGGAACACCTTGTGTGATATCGAACATCACAACATATCTGGTTGATTATAAAGATGCTCTACAGGTGTCTCTGAAGGTTTTTGTTGGGTTGGCATAGATCAAGATTAGGATTTGTCACTCCATGTTTCGGAGAGGTATCTCTGGGCCCTCTCGGTAATGCTCATCACTATATGCCTTGCAAGCAATGTGACTAATGAGTTAGTTGCGGCATGAAACATTACAGAATGAGTAAAGAGTCTTGCTGGTAACGAGATTGAACTAGGTATGGGATACCGATGATCGAATCTCAGACAAGTAACATACCGATGACAAAGGGAACAACATATGTTGTTATGCGGTTTGACCGATAAAGATCTTCAGAGAATATGTAGGAGCCAATATGAACATCCAGGTTCCGCTATTGGTTTCAGATCGGAGTTGTGTCTTGATCATGTCTACATAGTTCTCGAACCCGTAGGGTCCGCGCGCTTAACGTTCGATGGTGATTTGTATTATGATTTATGTGTTTTTGATGACCGAAGTTTGTTCAGAGTCCTGGATGAGATCATAGACATGACGAAGAGTCTCGAAATGGTCGAGACATAAAAATTGATATATTGGAAGGTTATGTTCGGACACCAGAAAGGTTTTGGAAAGGTTTGGACATTTTCCGGAGTACCGAGAGGTTACCGGAACCCCCCGAGGGATTAATGGGCCTATATGGGCCTTAGCGGAGAAGAGGAAGTAGCCGCGAGGAGGTGGCGCATGTCCCCCCCAAGCCCAGTCCGAATTGGACAAGGGGTGGGGGCGCGGCCCCCTCTCCTTCCTTCTCCCTCTCCACCTTTCCCTTTCTGCCCCTCTTGGAAAGGGAAGGGGACTCCAACTAGGATTGGGAATCCCAGTTGGACTCCTCCCTAGTGCGCCCCTCGTAGGCCGCCGGCCTCCTCTCTCCCTCCTTTATATACGGCGGCAGGGGCACCCCATAGCACATCAAGATTTCTCTTAGCCGCATGCGGTGCCCGCCTCCACAGTTTAACACCTCGGTCATATTGTTGTAGAGCTTAGGCGAAGCCCTACGCCAGTAAAATCATCAACACCGTTACCACACCGTCGTGCTCACGGAACTCTCCCTCGTCCTCAATTGGATCAAGAGCTGGAGGGACGTCATCTTGGTAAACATGTGTTGAACATGGAGGTGCCATACATTCGGTACTTGGATCGGTTGGATCGTGAAGACGTTCGACTACATCAACCGTGTTACTAAACGCTTCCGCTTTCGGTCTACCAGGGTACGTGGACACACTCTCCCGTCTCATTGCTATGCATCTCCTAGATAGTCTTGCGTGATCGAAGGATTTTTTTTGAATTATTACGTTTCCCAACATATTTGGTGTAAGATCATATGTTCAGATCCTTCATGCTATTCAATACTCCTATGATTATGAACATGAATATGCTTTGTGAGTAGTTACATTTGTTCCTGAGGACATGGGAGAAGTCTTGTTATAAGTAATCATGTGAATTTGGTATTCATTCGATATTTTGATGAGATGTAGGTTGTCTTTCCTCTAGTGGTGTTATGTGAACATCGAATACATGACACTTCACCATTGTTTGGGCCTAAGGGAAGGCATTGGGAAGTAATAAGTACATGATGGGTTGCTAGAGTGACAGAAGCTTAAACCCAAGTTTACGTATTGCTTCGTATGGGGCTGAATCGGATCCATATGTTTCATGCTATGGTTAGATTTATCTTAATTCTTCTTTCGTAGTTGCGGATGCTTACGAGAGTGGTTAATCATAAGTGGGAGGCTTGTCCAAGTAAGGACATCACCCAAGCACCGGTCCACCCAAATATCAAATTATCAAAGTAATGAACGCGAATCATATAAGCATGATGAAAATTAACTTGACAATAATTCCGATGTGTCCTCAGGAGCGTTTTGCTTGATATATGAGTTTGTCCAGGCTTGTCCTTTGCTATAAAAAGGATTGGGCTACCTTGATGCACCTTTGTTACACTAGTTAATTTTGTTACTTGTTACCTATAACGAATTATTTCATCACAATACTATCTGTTACTGATAATTTCAGTGCTTGCAGAGAATACCTTGCTAAAAACCGTTTGCCATTTCCTTCTGCTCGTTGTTGGGTTCGACACTCTTACTTATAGAAAGGACTACGATAGATCCCGTATAATTCTGGATCATTAATCTTCTAGCCTTCTACGAATGTCGGGGGGATGAACCCCGGGCAGGCAACGGAACCCGGATCCTTTTAAAAAACAACGGGGCCAGCATCGCCCCTCAAGCCGGCCCGCGCTTGGCCGGGTCGCTCAACCCGGCCAAGCCCCTCGACCCGGTAGAACTCTCCGACCCGGCCAGGATCCTCGACTCGGCCCCGACAACAAGCTCAAGGCAGACGAACTCGGCACACTAAGACTTCTCCAACAAGCCAGCTCCACCCTTGGCATGTTCCTCAACCCAGCCATGGGTCAACTCCCGTCCCATCCAGGCCGTACGATGGGACGAGTCTCCATCTTCCAAATGACCGAGGCAATAGTGCCCCACCCATGCCTCTGGTCAGCTGGAACGAGGCAACAATGCCCCTCACCTACCCGCTGACCAGGCTTAGCGTGGCAACATTGCCTCCAACGTCACCAATGATGCCAGCAAGCGGCAACCTGACGGAGCGCCACTGTACCCGACTCAACTCGGCCACTCCTGGAGATCGACAAGACAGCGAACAGTGCCCCTAGGCATGCAGGGCCCGTGCCTAGGGGAACCCGGCAAACCACAGGCATCCGGTAGGTCCCAGCATCGGGTCCCCAGACATTGACGACCCGGCCCTACGACCTTGTAACATTACCATTGTACCCCAGGGGGTTGGTCTATAAAACCCCACAGGAGCTCACACGCACACAAGCAAGCACACAGTAACCTAGCCACCCGATCGGTAGAACCCACAGGGAGAGGGAGCAGCCTAAGCCTTGGCCAGCCTTCCTTCTTCCTCCATACAGCTCCAGGATCAACTCTGTACTGTTACGCAACAACCACACTCGGCAGGACTAAGGGTATTATCTCTCCAGAGAGACCCAAACCTGGGTATGTCTTGCATTGCGCGCTCGCTCATGCTAACCTCACCTCTGGAGCCCACCAGTGCCCTCGAGCTTCCTCCTCTCTTAAGCCATCCCATGGCATCTGCCGTGCGCCCACTACGACAGTTGGCTCCCACCCTGGGGCAACTCGAGGTCCTGGCAGGGATCATGCTTCAGACGGGGCTCCTCTCCGACTCCGACGAGCCCGTCACGCTAGCGGATGATGTCATCGACGCGCTCGCCGCCTCCTTCGTCGCGTTGCGCATCTCCGACGCGCCCGCAGCCGATGAGTACCCCAACGAGGTACTTGACTTTTCTGACTCCCTCCTCTCCCTCGGTGGTAGCACCCACATGGAGGTTTTTGTCACCGGCACCGATGCCTCCGCTTCGTCGAGCGCAGCGAGGAAGGCCGCCGAAGCCAGTGCCGCAGCAGGTCGGGCCGCCTCCCCCAACCCGTTGTGCGCCACGATGCAGAGCCTTCGCGTCCCCATCGGCACCGACATCGATGCCTCTAACATCGCCGAGGCCCGGGCCCGGCTCGAGGAGGACAGCCAGCGCCTGCTGGACCTGACTGAGACGCTCGCCGCCATGCAGCATCACCTGGATTCCGCTAAGCTGGAGCACAACACCGCCTACGGCTTCACGCCTGCCGCGGCCGAGCCAAGCTGGGTCGCCAACGTGCGAGCCTGGGGCGGCGCGATTGGCCGCGCCTTAGGCGCCATCCCGGCCGTCTACGAGACTCTCGTGAAGAACATGCGCGCTGCCCCGGCGGCCGCAGTCGTGCTGGACCAGCTCTCGGGTGAGGAACTGAGGGAGCCCATCAAGCGGATGGGCAACCTCGTCGACATGGCCAACACACAGCAGGACCGCCTCAACAGCCTCGCCAAGCTGGCGGGATCCGGCTCCGACCGCGCTGCCGAACCCGGCGATCATCAGCAAACGGCGTCCTCACCACCCGGCGAGGCACACTATGGCCGCACCCAGACTCGGCGTGTCCTGGCCTGACGGCCGTAGGCGGCTTAGGCGACGAGCCGGCTCCAGAAAATTGACGCGGGCCCGACCAACCCGGCCGGCGTCCGGCTCCAACCGACTTGGCCCCCATGGCCCTGTCGCCAGCCGACTCAGCGCACGCGCCATCGACGACACCAACGCTCGCTATCATCTCGACCGGCTCACTTTCTCCCTGGAGGTGGAGGAAGGCGGCACCGTAGGGCCGGCATGCTTCGGCCCACGCAAAAGGGTTCACGCTCCCCCGCGACACCCCCAAGTACAATGGAATCGTGAAGCCGGAGGACTGGCTCACCGACTACACCACCGCCATCAGCATCACAGGCGGCAAGCACCGACTCACCATGCGCTACGCACCCCTCATGCTCCAAGGGTCAGCCCGCACCTGGTTGAATAGTCTGCCAATGGGAAGCGTCAACATGTGGGTTGACTTAGAGCAGGCCTTCATCTGCAACTTCATGGGAACCTACCAATGACCCCGCTACCCCAGCCAGGTCACAATGTATTTGCACGGGCCGACGGAAACCGGCTGCGAGTGCCTCGCAAGCTAGACCAAGCTCCGGAACAACTGTGAGGGCGTCAACAAGGTTCACGCAATCCAGTACTTCGTCAACGGGTGCCGAGATGGCACCCTCCTCAAGAACAAGCTCTTGCGCTCCGAGCCGTCCACCATGGCCGTGCTCATGGTGACAGCGGACAAATACGCCAACGCCGACTCTACCATGAAGATCCAGGTGGCACTAGATGAAGCCGGCAAAGCAAAGTCGACTCCCCCTCCGAAGCCGGCCGGCGAAGGCAGCCGGCAGCAGCATAATGACCCACAAGTGTAGGGCATCTATCTTAGTCCTTTCGATAAGTAAGAGTGCAGAACCCAACGAGGAGCAGAAGGAAATGACAAGCGGTTTTCAGTAAGGTATTCTCTGCAAGCACTGAAATTATCGGTAACAGATAGTTTCGTGATAAGGTAATTTGTAACGGGTAACAAGCAATGAAAGTAAATAAGGTGCAGCAAGATGGCCCAATCCTTTTTATAGAAAAGGACAAGCCTGGACAAGTTCTTATATGAGAAAAGCGCTCCCGAGGACACATGGGAATTATGTCAAGCTAGTTTTCATCACACTCATATGATTCGCGTTCGTTACTTTGATAATTTGGTATGTGGGTGGACCAGTGCTTGGGTATTGTCCTTCCTTGGACAAGCATCCCACTTATGATTAACCCATATTGCAAGCATCCGCAACTACAAAAGAAGTATTAAGGTAAACCTAACCATAGCATGAAACATATGGATCCAAATCAGCCCCTTACGAAGCAACGCATAAACTAGGGTTTAAGCTGCTATCACTCTAGCAACCCATCATCTACTTATTACTTCCCAATGCCTTCCTCTAGGCCCAAACAATGGTGAAGTGTCATGTAGTCGACGTTCACATAACACCACTAGAGGAAAGACAACATACATCTCATCAAAATATCGAACGAATACCAAATTCACATGACTACTTATAGCAAGACTTCTCCCATGTCCTCAGGAACAAACGTAACTACTCACTAATCATATTCATGTTCATAATCAGAAGGGTATTAATATGCATATAGGATAAACCAACTAGCATCAACTACAAGGAGTAAGCAACACTACTAGCAACCCATAGGTACCAATCTGAGGTTTTGAAACAAAGATCGGATACAAGAGATGAACTAGGGTTTGAGAGGATATGGTGATGGTGAAGATGCTGATGGAGATTGACCCCCTCCCGCTGAGAGGATCATTGGTGATGACGATGGTGATGATTTCCCCCTCACGGAGGGATGTTTCCCTGGCAGAACAGCTCCGCCAGAGCCCTAGATTGGTTCCGCCTCGTGGCTGCGGAGTCTCGTCCCGTAAGCTTGCTTATGATTTTTCTAGGGTAAAAGCCTTCATATAGCATAAGATGGCCACCGAAAGGCTGCTAGGGGGCCCAAGAGGTATGGGGCGCGCCCTAGGGGCGGGTGCCCCCACCCTCGTGGACAGGGTGTGGGGCCCTTGATGTTGATTCTTTTGCCAATATTTTTTATTAATTCCAAAAATTACTTTCATGGAGTTTAAGGACTCTTGGAGCTGTGCAGAATAGGTCTCTAATATTTGCTCCTTTTCCAGCCTAGAATCCCAGCTGTCGGTATTCTCCCTCTTCATGTAAACCTTGTAATATAAAAGAGAATAAGCATAAGTATTGTGATATAACGTGTAACAACAGCCCATAATGCAATAAATATCAATATAGAAGCATGATGCAAAATGGACGTATCAACTCCCCCAAGCTTAGACCTCGCTTGTCCTCAAGCGGAAGCCGATATCGAAAAATATGTCCACATGTTTAGAGATAGAGGTGTCGATAAAATAAAATACGGACATGAGGGCATCATGATCATTCTTATAACAGCAACATATATATATCTTGTCATATGATTACTTATGCTAAAGTAAAAATTTATTCACAATGTCAAGTATGAATCAGAAACTTCATTGAAAACTAAAAAACTATAATCTTGGTCATTGAAGCAATTGCAATTTATCATAATGTCGAAAAGAGTCAATATAAGAGCTTTTCAGCAAGTCCACATACTCAACTATCATTTAGTCTTCAAAATTGCTAACACTCACGCAATACTTATGGTTATGAAGTTTTAATCGGACACAAAGAAAGATAGGGGCTTTTAGTGTTGCCTCCCAACCTTTTACCTCAAAGGTAATGTCAACAATAATAGTTCATGCTTACTTACATCCAATTGGAAATATATATATCAGGATCTTTCCAACACAAGGTGCTTGCCAAAGGATAAAATACAAAAAAGGAAAGGTGAAGATCACCACGACTCTTGCATAATGTATAAGACAAAAATAAAAGATAAGCCCTTCGCAAAGGGAAGCAGATGTTCTCATGTGCTTTTATGGTTGGATGCACGAAATCTTAATGCAAAAGAACATCACTTTATATTGCCACTTGTGATAGATACCTTTATTATGCAGTCGGTCGCTTTATTACTTCCATATCACAAGATCGTATAAACCTTATTTTCTCCACACTAGTAAGACATACATATTTAGAAAGCAATTTTTATTGCATGCAACATGACAACTTACTTGAAGGATCTTACTCAATCCATAGGTAGATATGGTGGACACTCATGGCAAAACTGGTTTTAAGGGTGTTCGGAAACACAAGTAGTATCTCTACTTGTGGCTAATAATTTGGCTAGCATGAGAGGGAAAAGGCAAGCTCAACATGTTGGACGATCCATGACAATATACTTTATTTCGGATATAAGAAAACATAACCCATTACGTTGTCTTCCTTGTCCAACATCAACTCTTTAGCATGTCATATTTTAATGAGTGCTCACAATCATAAAAGATGTCCAAGATAGTGTATTTATATGTGAGAACCTCTCTTTCTTTATTACTTCCTATTAATTGCAACGATGACCCAAACTATGTTTGCCAACTCTCAAAAACTTTTGTTCATCATACTCTCTATATGTGAAGTCATCACTCTTCATAAGATCAATATGATCTCTTATTTCTTTTTATACTTCTTTTAATTTTTTATTCCCTCAAGATCATAGCAAAACAACAAATCCCTTGACTGAACACTAATCTTTATTATATAAAGCTCACGGACTAGACTACATAGAGGGAACACAAAGCAAAACTCAAAACTAAATCATACAGGAACTTTATTCTACTAGATCAAGATATTTCTAAAAGGATCGAACTAAGTAAAACGGTAAAGATAGGAGTGTGATGGTGATACGATACCGGGGCACCTCCCCCAAGCTTGGCAGTTGCCAAGGGGAGTGCCCATACCCATGTGATTATGCCTCTTTCTTCGGAGGTGGTGATGATGGAGTTGTTGATGATGTAGGCCTCTTCCTTAATTTGCATTTTAGGATAGAATTTTGCTCCCTTAGATCATCAATCTCCTGCTCAAGCCTTAATGTATTTTTGCATAGTTCCTGTTTGTTCTCCTGCAAGAGACGAAAAGGGATAAACTCGATCTTAGGTTTCTTTGCTCTATGAGGGAGGCTTGACTTTTTAAACTCCACATGCATGTCCCCAGGTTGAGGTAATGGGACTTCATCTTCATCTGAGCTTGTCTCCCCCCTTCCCTTAGGCTCGTAGTCTTCTTCCTCCTTAGTGGCCAACCATAATGGTCCACGTCCCCGTAGACCTTAGGGTCTGCAAGGTAATCAGGCACATAGCTTTGTCCCTCCGAATCCTGGGATGACATATTGTTCAAATCTGCAACGGAAACAACTCAAGGCAAAAACAGAGGATAATTGCGTGATATGGTGGTGAAAGCCTTCGAGAGATTATATAATGAATTTTTACCGACCAAAAGAAGTATCGTGCAAGAAAACAGAGTCCGGAGGGTACACGAGGTGCCTAGGAGGTAGGGGGCGCGCCCAGCGGGGGAGGGGGGCAGCCCTCCACCCTCGTGGATGCCTCGTGTCCTTCCCGGAATACTTCTTATTTTCCTATTTTCTTAAATATTCCAAAACGGATAAAGATTGCCGTTAGAACTGTTTTGGAGTCGGTTTACTTACGGTACCACGTACCTATTCCTTTTTGGAGTGTGAAATGTTCTAGAAAGTGTCCCTTATGTACTCCTTCGGGGTTATGGTTTCAATAACATTAGTTTCAACATTTATTGGATTACCTGAGATATAATGTTTGATTCTTTGACCGTTCACCACCTTCGGATTTGTGCCTTCGAAGTTGTTGATTTTTATGGCATTGGAACGATAGTCTTCCTCGATAACGTAGGGGCCTTCCCATTTAGAGAGAACTTTTCCTACAAAAAATCTTAAACAAGAGTTGAAGAGAAACACATAATCACCTACATTAAACTCTCGCTTTTGTATCCTTTTGTCATGCCATCTTTTAACTTTTCCTTAAACAGTTTGGCATTTTCATAGGCTTGAGTTCTCCATTCATCAAGTGTGCTAATCTCAAATAACCTCTTCTCACCGGCAAGTTTGAAGTGATAATTGAGCTCTTTAATGCCCCAATAGGCTTTATGTTCTAGTTCGAGGTAAGTGACATGCTTTTCTGTAAACCATTTTATATGGAGACATACCCGTAGGATTTTTATATGCGGTTCTGTAAGCCCATAATGCAACATCAAGTTTCTTGGACCAATTCTTTCTAGATCTATTAACAGTCTTTTGCAAAATTAATTTAAGCTCTCTGTTACTCATCTCTACTTGGCCACTAGACTGTGGGTGATAAGGAGATGCAATTCTATGATTAACATCATACTTAGCAAGCATTTTACTAAAAGCACCATGAATAAAATGTGAACCACCATCACTCATTAAGTATCTAGGGACTCCAAACCTCGAAAAAATAACTTCTTTAAGCATCTTAATAGAAGTGTTATGATCAGCACTACTAGTTGGAATAGCTTCTACCCACTTAGTAACGTCATCAACAACAACTAAAATATGTGTATACCCATTAGAGGAAGGAAATGGTTCCATATAATCAAAGCCCCAAACATCAAATGGTTCAATAACAAGAGAATAGTTCATAGGCATTTCTTGACGTCAACTAATATTACCAATTCTTTGACATTCATCACAAGACAAGACAAACTTACGGGCATCCTTGAAGAGAGTAGGCCGATGAAAACCAGATTGCAATACCTTTTGTGCAGTTCTATCTCCAGCATGGTGTCCTCCATATGCCTCGGAGTGACACTTGCGTAGGATCTGTTCCTGTTCATGCTCAGGTACACAACGTCTAATAACACCATCTACTCCTTCTTTATAAAGGTGTGGGTCATCCCAAAAGTAATGTCTTAAATCGTAGAAAAACTTTTTCTTTTGCTGGTATGTAAAACTAGGTGGTATGAATTTAGCAACAATGTAATTAGCATAATCAGCATACCATGGAGCAGTACGAGAAGCATTTATGACATCTAATTGTTCATCAGGAAAGCTATCATCAATAGGTAGTGGGTCATCAAGAACATTCTCTAACCTAGACAAGTTGTCTGCAACGGGGTTCTCAACTCCCTTTCTATCAATAATATGCAAATCAAATTCTTGTAGCAACAGAACCCATCTAATAAGTCTAGGTTTAGCATCTTTCTTTTCCATAAGATATTTAATAGCAGCATGATCAGTGTGAATAGTTACTATAGAATCCACAATATAAGGTCTGAACTTATCACAAGCAAACACAACCACTAGAAATTCTTTTTCAGTAGTAGCATAATTTCTCTGGGCACTGTCTATATTTTTACTAGCATATGGAATAACATTTAGTTTCTTGTCAACTCTTTGTCCTAGAACAGCACCTACGGCATAATCACTAGCATCACACATAATTTCAAAGGGTAGATTCCAATCAGGTGGATGAACAATAGGTGCAGACATCAACGCTTTCTTAAGTATTTCAAATGCGTCTACACAATCATCATCAAAGACAAAAGGAATATCTTTTTGTAATAGATTGGTCAGAGGCCTAGAAATTTTAGAGAAGTCTTTAATGAACCTCCTATAAAAACCGGCATGACCAAGGAAACTTCTTATACCTTTAATGTCCTTGGGACACGACATCTTTTCAATAGCATCAACTTTAGCTTTATCAACTTCAATACCTCTTTCAGAAATTTTGTGCCCCAAGACAATGCCTTCATTAACCATAAAGTGGCACTTCTCCCAATTCAGGACAAGACTAGTGTCTTCGCATCTCTGCAAAACTCAATCAAGGTTGCTCAAGCAATCATCAAAAGAAGATCCATAAACGGAGAAATCATCCATGAAAACTTCACAAATCTTTTCACAGAAGTCAGAGAATATAGCCATGATGCATCTTTCAAAGGTAGCAGGTGCATTACATAAACCAAAAGGCATACGTCTATAAGCAAAAGCACCGAAAGGACAAGTAAAAGTGGCCTTTTCTTGATCCTCTACTGACACAGGTATTTGAGAGAACCCAGAGTAACCGTCTACAAAGCAAAAATATGTATGTTTGGATAATGTTTCTAACATTTGATCAATAAAAGGTAAAGAGTAATGATCCTTTTTAGTAGCTTTATTTAATTTGCGGAAATCAATTACCATCCTATAACTTGTAACAATTCTTTATGGAATCATTTCATCTTTATCATTAGGAACGACAGTAATACCTCCCTTCTTAGGCACACAATGGGCCGGACTTACCCACTGACTATCAGCAACGGGATAAATTATACATGCCTCTAGGAGCTTTAGTATTTCCTTTCTTACCACTTCTTTCATCTTAGGATTTAACCGTCGTTGGTGATCAATAACTGGTTTGGCGCCTTCCTCCAATTTTATTTTTTGTTGATATAGAGTAGGACTAATGCCCTTAAGATCATCAAGAGTATATCCAATAGCAGCACGATGCTTCTTCAGAGTTTTCAATAATCTCTATTCTTCCTGCTCTGAAAGGTTAGCACTAATAATAACAGGATATATTTTGTTTTCATCAAGATAAGCATATTTAATAGTATCAAGTAATGGTTTAAGCTCGAACATAGGATCGCCCTTGGGTGGTGGAGGATCCCCTAGAATTTCAACAGGCAAGTTGTGTTTTAAAATAGGTCCCTGTTTAAAGAACACTTCATCTATTTCCCTTCTTTCATTCATGAACATATCATTTTCATGATCTAGCAAATATTGTTCTAAAGGATCATTAGGAGGCACGACAATAGAAGCAAGACCAATAATTTCATCCTTACTAGGCAATTCTTTATCATTGGTTGTCTACGAAATTTAGCAAAATTAAACTCATGAGTCATATCATCGAAACCAATCGTAACAATATCTTTTTCGCAGTCTATCTTAGCATTAACAGTATTCAAGAAGGGTCTACCAAATATAATAGGACAAAAGCTATCTTGTGGAGAACCAAGAACAAGAAAATCAACAGGATATTTAACTTTCCCACACAAGACTTCAACATCTCTAACAATCCCAACGGGTGAAATAGTATCTCTATTGGCAAGCTTAATTGTGACATCTATTTCTTCTATCTCAGTAGGTGCAATATCATGCATAATTTCTGTATACAAGGAATGAGGTATTGCACTCGGACTAGCACCCATATCACATAAGCCATGATAACAATGATCTCCTATTTTAATAGAAATAACAGGCATGCCTACAACAAGTCTCTATTTATTTTTAGCACCAGGTCTAGCAATTCTAGCAGCTTCATCACAGAAGTAAATAACATGCCCATCAATATTATCAGCCAAGAGATCTTTAACCATAGCAATACTAGGTTCAACTTTAATTTGCTCAGGTGGTGTCGGTGTTTTAGTATTACTCTTACAAACCATAGTTGAAGCTTTAGCATGATCATTTATCCTAACAGGGAAATGTGGTTTCTCAATATAAGTAGCAGGAACAATAGGATCATTATAAGTGATAGTCTTTTCTTCAACTTTAATAGGTACAACTACTTTTACTTCGGTGGGAGGATTATATTTAAACTACTTCTCCTTAGGGAGGTCAACATGAGTAGAAAATGATTCACAGAAAGAAGCTACTATCTCAGAGTCAAGTCCATATTTAGTGCTAAATTCACGGAAGACATTGGTATCCATAAAAGATTTAACACAGTCAAACTTAGGTGCCATACCTGACTCCTTACTTTCGTCGAGATCCCAATCTTCAGAGTTGCGTTTAATTCTTTCCAATAAATCCCATTTGAATTCAACAATTTTCTTCATAAAAGACCCAGCACAACAAGTACCGAGCATGGAGCGATTGTTGAGAGAAAGCTGAGCATAAAAATTTTGAATAATCATTTCTCTTGAGAGCTCATGATTGGGGCATGAATATAACACTAAGTTAAGCCTCCCCCAAGCTTGAGCGATGCTTTCTCCTTCGCGAGGCCAAAAATTATATATGTAATTACGATCACGATGAACAAGATGCATAGGATAAAACTTCTGATGAAATTCCAATTTCAATCGGTTGTAGTTCCATGATCCCATATCATCCCATAGCCTAAACAATATCAATGCCTGTCCCTTCAAAGATAAAGGGAAAACCTTCTTCTTGATAACATCATCGGGCATACTTGCAAGCTTAAATAATCCACAAACTTAATCCACATAGATTAGGTGCAAGTCAGGATGCAATGTTCCATTTCCTGTAGAAGGATTAGCTAGCAGTTTCTCTACCATACCCGAAGGAATTTCAAAGTAAACATTTTCAGTAGGTTTAGTAGGTTGAGGAGCAACTCTTTGCTCTACTGGTCAGGGTGAAGACACCCCGAACAAGACCCTCAAAGGATTATGTTCCATAGTAACAAGTGACATTAAACTTCAGCACACTATATAAATTTTTCCTTACCAAGTTCCACTTACCAAGAGCGCTGTGCTCCCCGACAACGATGCCAGAAAAGAGTCTTGACGACCCACAAGTGTAGGGGATCTATCGTAGTCCTTTTAGTAAGTAAGAGTGTCGAACCCAACGAGGAACAGAAGGAAATGACAAGCGGTTTTCAGTAAGGTATTCTTTGCAAGCACAAAAATTATCGGTAACAGATAGTATTGTGATAAGGTAATTTGTAATGGGTAACAAGCAATGAAAGTAAATAAGCGCAGCAAGTTGGCCCAATCCTTTTTGTAGAAAAGGACAAGCCTGGACAAGTTCTTATATGCAAAAAAGCACTCCCGAGGACACATGGGAATTACCGTCAAGCTAGTTTTCATCACACTCATATGATTCGCGTTCGTTACTTTGATAATTTGGTATGTGGGTGGACCGGTGCTTGGGTAATGTCCTTCCTTGGACAAGCATCCCACTTATGATTAACCCCTATTGCAAGCATCCACAACTAAAAAATAAGTATTAAGGTAAACCTAACCATAGCATGAAACATATGGATCCAAATCAGCCCCTTACGAAGCAACGCATAAACTAGGGTTTAAGCTTCAGTCACTCTAGCAACCCATCATCTACTTATTACTTCCCAATGCCTTCCTCTAGGCCCAAACAATGGTGAAGTGTCTCGACGTTCACATAACACCACTAGAGGAAAGACAACATACATCTCATCAGAATATCAAACGATTACCAAATTCACATGACTTCTTATAGCAAGACTTCTCCCATGTCCTCAGGAACAAACGTAACTACTCACTAATCATATTCATGTTCATAATCAGAAGGGTATTAATATGCATATAGGATAAACCAACTAGCATCAACTACAAGGAGTAAGCAACACTACTAGCAACCCATAGGTACCAATCTGAGGTTTTGAGACAAAGATCGGATACAAGAGATGAACTAGGGTTTGAGAGGAGATGGTGATGGTGAAGATGTTGATGGAGATTGACCCCCTCCCGTTGAGAGGATCGTTGGTGATGACGATGGTGATGATTTCCCCCTCACGGAGGGATGTTTCCCCGGCAGAACAGCTCTGCCAGAGCCCTAGATTGGTTCCGCCTCGTGGCGGCGGAGTCTCGTCCTGTAAGCATGCTTATGATTTTTCCAGGGTAAAATACTTCATATAGCAGAACATGGCCACCGAAAGGCTGCTAGGGGGCCCAAGAGGTACGGGGCGCGCCCTAGGGGGGGCGCCCCCACCCTCGTGGATAGGGTGTGGGGGCCTTGACGTTGATTCTTTTGCCAGTATTTTTTATTAATTCCAAAAATTACTTTCATGGAGTTTAAGGACTTTTGGAGCTGTGCAGAATAGGTCTCTAATATTTGCTCCTTTTTCGGCCCAGAATCCCAGCTGTCGGTATTCTCCGTCTTCATGTAAACCTTGTAAAATAAAAGAGAATAGGCATAAGTATTGTGATATAACGTGTAATAACAGCCCATAATGCAATAAATATCAATATAGAAGCATGATGCAAAATGGACGTATCAACTCCCCCAAGCTTAGACCTCGCTTGTCCTCAAGCGGAAGCCGATATCGAAAAATATGTCCACATGTTTAGAGATAGAGGTGTTGATAAAATAAAATACAGACATGAGGGCATCATGATCATTCTTATAACAGCAACATATATATATCTTGTCATATGATTACTTATGCTAAAGTAACAATTTATTCACAATGTCAAGTATGAATCAGAAACTTCATTGAAAACTAAAAAACTATAATCTTGGTCATTGAAGCAATTGCAATTTATCATAACATCGGAAAGAATCAATATAAGAGCTTTTCAGCAAGTCCACATACTCAACTATCATTTAGTCTTTCACAATTGCTAACACTCACGCAATACTTATGGTTATGAAGTTTTAATCGGACACAGAGAAAGATAGGGGCTTTTAGTGTTGCCTCCCAACCATTTACCTCAAAGGTAATGTCAACAATAATAGTTCATGCTTACTTACATCCAATTGGAAATATATATATCAGGATCTTTCCAACACAAGGTGCTTACCAAAGGATAAAATACAAAAAAGGAAAGGTGAAGATCACCATGACTCTTGCATAATGTATAAGACAAAAATAAAAGATAAGCCCTTCGCAAAGGGAAGCAGAGGTTCTCATGTGCTTTTATGGTTGGATGCGCGAAATCTTAATGCAAAAGAACGTCACTTTATATTGCCACTTGTGATAGAGACCTTTATTATGCAGTCGGTCGCTTTTATTACTTCCATATCACAAGATCATATAAACCTTATTTTCTCCACACTAATAAGACATACATATTTAGAAAGCAATTTTTATTGCATGCAACATGACAACTTACTTGAAGGATCTTACTCAATCCATAGGTAGATATGGTGGACACTCATGGCAAAACTGGTTTTAAGGGTGTTCGGAAACACAAGTAGTATCTCTACTTGTGGCAAAGAATTTGGCTAGCATGAGAGGGAAAAGGCAAGCTCAACATGTTGGACGATCCATGACAATATACTTTATTTCGGATATAAGAAAACATAACCCATTACGTTGTCTTCCTTGTCCAACATCAACTCTTTAGCATGTCATATTTTAATGAGTGCTCACAATCATAAAAGATGTCCAAGATAGTGTATTTATATGTGAGAACCTCTCTTTCTTTATTACTTCCTATTAATTGCAATGATGCCCAAACTATGTTTGCCAACTCTCTATATGTGAAGTCATCACTCTTCATAAGATCAATATGATCTCTTATTTCTTTTTATACTTCTTTTATTTTCTATTCCCTCAAGATCATAGCAAAACAGCAAATCCCTTAACTGAACACTAATCTTTATTATATAAAGCTCACGGATTGGACTACATAGAGGGAACACAAAGAAAAACTCAAAACTAAATCATACAAGAACTTTATTCTACTAGATCAAGATATTTCTAAAAGGATCGAACTAAGTAAAACGGTAAAGATAGGAGTGTGATGGTGATACGATACCGGGGCACCTCCCCCAAGCTTGGCAGTTGCCAAGGGGAGTGCCCATACCCATGTGATTATGCCTCTTTCTTCGGAGGTGGTGATGATGGAGTTGTTGACGATGTAGGCCTCTTCCTTAATTTGCGTTTGAGGATAGAATTTTACTCCCTTAGATCATCAATCTCCTGCTCAAGCCTTAATGTATTTTTGCATAGTTCCTGTTTGTTCTCCTACAAGAGACGAAAAGGGATAAACTCGATCTTAGGTTTCTTTGCTCTATGAGGGAGGCTTGACTTTTTAAACTCCACATGCATGTCCCCAGGTTGAGGTAATGGGACTTCATCTTCATCTGAGCTCGTCTCCTCCCTTCCGTTAGGCTCGCAGTCTTCTTCCTCCTCAGTGGTCCAACCATAATGGTCCACGTCCCCGTAGACCTTAGGGTCTGCAAGGTAATCAGGCACATAGCTTTCTCCCTCCGAATCCTGGGATGACATATTGTTCAAATCTGCAACGGAAACAACTCAAGGCAAAAACAAAGGATAATTGCGTGATATGGTGGTGAAAGCCTTCGAGAGATTATATAATGAATTTTTACCGACCAAAAGAAGTATCGTGCAAGAAAACAGAGTCCGGAGGGTACACGAGGTGCCCAGGAGGCAGGGGGCGTGCCCAGCGGGGGGGGGGGGGGCAGCCCTCCAACCTCGTGGATGCCTCATGTCCTTCCCAGAATACTTCTTATTTTCCTATTTTCTTAAATATTCCAAAACAGAGAAAGATTGCCGTTAGAACTGTTTTGGAGTCAGTTTACTTACGGTACCACATACCTATTCCTTTTTGGAGTGTGAAATGTTCTGGAAAGTGTCCCTTATGTACTCCTCCGGGGTTATGGTTTCAATAACATTAGTTTCAACATTTATTGGATTACCTGAGATATAATATTTGATTCTTTGACCATTCACCACCTTCGGATTTGTGCCTTCGAAGTTGTTGATTTTTATGGCACTGGAACGATAGACTTCCTCGATAACGTAGGGGCCTTCCCATTTAGAGAGAACTTTTCCTACAAAAAATCTTAAACGAGAGTTGAAGAGAAACACATAATCACCTACATTATACTCTCGCTTTTGTATCCTTTTGTCATGCCATCTTTTAACTTTTCCTTAAACAGTTTGGCATTTTCATAGGCTTGAGTTCTCCATTCATCAAGTGTGCTAATCTCAAATAACCTCTTCTCACCGGCAAGTTTGAAGTGATAATTGAGCTCTTTAATGCCCCAATAGGCTTTATGTTCTAGTTCGAGGTAAGTGACATGCTTTTCTGTAAACCATTTTATATGGAGACATACCCATAGGATTTTTATATGCGGTTCTGTAAGCCCATAATGCAACATCAAGTTTCTTGGACCAATTCTTTCTAGATCTATTAACAGTCTTTTGCAAAATTAATTTAAGCTCTCTGTTACTCATCTCTACTTGGCCACTAGACTGTGGGTGATAAGGAGATGCAATTCTATGATTAACATCATACTTAGCAAGCATTTTACTAAAAGCACCATGAATAAAATGTGAACCACCACCAGTCATTAAGTATCTAGGGACTCCAGACCTCGAAAAAATAACTTCTTTAAGCATCTTAATAGAGGTGTTATGATCAGCACTACTAGTTGGAATAGCTTCTACCCACTTAGTAATGTAATCAACAGCAACTAAAATATGTGTATACCCATTAGAGGAAGGAAATGGTTCCATATAATCAAAGCCCCAAACATCAAATGGTTCAATAACAAGAGAATAATTCAGGAACAAACGTAACTACTCACAAATCATATTCATGTTCATAATCAGAAGGGTATTACTATGCATATAGGATCTAAACATATGATCTTCCATCGAATAAACCAACTAGCATCAACTACAGGGAGTAATAAACACTACTAGCAACCCATAGGTACCAATCTGAGGTTTTGAGAGAAAGATCGGATACAAGAGATGAACTAGGGTTTGAGAGGAGATGGTGCTAGTGAAGATGTTGATGGAGATTGACCCCCTCCCATTGAGAGGATCGTTGGTGATGATGATGGTGATGATTTCCCCCTCCCGGAGGGATGTTTCCCCTGCAGAACAGCTCCGCCAGAGCCCTAGATTGGTTCCGCCAACGTTCTGCCTCGTGGCGGCGGAGTCTCGTCCCGTAAGCTTGCTTATGATTATTTCCAGGGTAAAAGACTTCATTTAGCAGAAGATGGCCACCGGAAGGCTGCCAGGGGGCCCACGAGGCAGGGGCGCGCCCTAGGGGGGGGGCGCCCCCACCCTCTTGGATAGGGTGTGGGCCCCCTGACGTTGATTCTTTCGCCAGTATTTTTTATTAATTCCAAAAATGACTTTCATGGAGTTTCAAGACTTTTGGAGCTATGCAGAATAGGTCTCTAATATTTGCTCCTTTTCTAGCCCAGAATCCCAGCTGCTGGCATTCTCCCTCTTCATGTAAACCTTGTAAAATAAGAGAGAATAGGCATAAGTATTGTGATATAACGTGTAATAACAGCCCATAATGCAGTAAATATCAATATGGAAGCATGATGCAAAATGGACGTATCACAACACAACCAGCAAAACCACAAGCGCAAGGATGACCAACCGGCCTAGCGCTACGACAACCGACTCGCCACGGCCACCGAGCCCGCGACCGACCCGGCCGCCAAGCGTCGGCAGACCGGCAAGGCGGCATGGCAGCCCGCCATGAGCTTCGAAGAGATGCTCGACGATCCCTGCAAGCACCACAGCGGCGCGAGGCCGTCCACACATGCGCTTCTTCAGTGCGGCATCACCAAGCGCATAATGAGGGGCGACATCCCGCCTCCTCCGGTTCCGGCTCCAGGCGGGGCCAGCCGCCCCTGCCGCCTCCGGCCGGTGGCGCACTTGCGCGACAACGCCTACCCAGACCAGAACGCGGCCTATGTCGTCTTCACCAGCATTGGCAACGACAAGCGCAGCGAACGTCTCCTCCGGCAGGAGGTGAACACCGACGTCTCGGCCAAGCCGGAGTACATGCACTGGTTGGACCGCCTGGTGACGTGGTCCCGGGAGGACCACCCGGCTGTCATGCCGAATCCAGGTGGCTAGGCCCTCGTCCTCAATCCTACCATCGTCGGGCCGCGACGCACATGCAAGTTTTCCTGAGACCTCATCGATGGTGGCAGCAGCATCAACATCCTCTACCACGACACCATGACCAAACTCGGCCTCGAGGCCAAGGACCTGAAGCCAACCCGGACGATCTTTCACGGCATTGTTCTCGGCCTCTCCTGCTCTCCCATCGGCCGGGTCCGGATTGACGTCCTGTTCGGCGACATCAGTCACTTATGGTGCGAACCAATCTGGTTCGAGGTGGTGGACCTATCCAGCGCGTACCACGCACTGCTGGGCCGACCCGCAGTCGCCAAGTTCATGGCAGTCCCCCACTATGCCTACCTAAAGATGAAGCTGATGGGTCCAAAGGGCCTCATCACCGTCACCGGCGACTACCGCAAGTCCCTAGAGTGTGCCCGAGATGGCGCCAAGCTGGCCGAGTCACTGGTCATAGCCGAGGAGCGGCGCCAGCTCAACCGGATCATCGCCCTGGCCGGCGAAGTGTCAGCCGGACCAATCCCGGCAGATGAGCCGGCTGACGATGTCGCCTTCAATCCCTCCAAGGAGACCAAAAAAGTGAAGCTGAACCCGGAAGACACCAGCTGCAGCAAGTACGTGGTCGTGGGCACCCGCCTCAACAGCAAATAGGAAGGCGAGCTCGTCGACTTCCTCCATGAGAATCGGGATATTTTTGCATGGACCCAAAAGGACATGCCAGGTATCCCGAGGAAGTACACTGAGCACAAACTCCACGTCCGCAAGGATGCCAAGCCTGTCGCCAACCCCTATGACTTTTTCCCTAAGAGAAGATAAGAACCATCGGTGAAGAGGTCGCCAAGCTTTTGGCGGCCGACTTCATCATGGAAGTGTTCCACCCCGAGTGGTTGGCTAACCCAGTCCTCGTCCTGAAGAAGAACAAGACCTGGCGCATGTCTATTGACTACACCAGCCTGAGCAAGGCCTGTCCCAAGGATCCGTTCGCCCTCCCGCGGATCGACCAAGTCATCCACTCGACCGCCGGGTGCGAGCTCTTGTCCTTCCTGGACGCTTACTTCGTCTACCACCAGATCAAGCTAGACCCGGCCGATCGATGCCCTTAAGATGTCCTTCATCGCGCCCTTTGGGGCATATTGCTACATCACCATGTCATTTGGCTTGAAGAACGCCGGCGCCACCTTCCAGCGCTGCATGCAGAAATGCTTGTTGCCGCAACTCGGCCGCAACATCCATGTTTACATGGACGACATCATGGTGAAGACCAAGCAGAACCTCACGCTCCTCGACGACCTGAAGGAAATATTCACCGACCTGCGTGAATACAAGTTCAAGCTCAACCCGAAGAAATGTGTTTTCAGCATCCCGGCCAGAGTGCTACTCGGCTTCCTCGTCTCGGAGCGCGGCATTGAGGCGTACCCAGAGAAGATCAAGGCCATCAAGCGCATGCGCAAGCTGGCCCGGCTGCGCGATGTCCAAAAGTTCACCGGCTGCTTGGCCTCATTCAGCCGGTTTCTCAGCCGGCTCGGCGAGAAGGCCTTTCCCCTGTACCAGCTAATGAAGAAGATGATGCCGTTCGGATGGAACGACCAGGCGGACGAAGCTCTCTAGGACCTCAAGCGCATGCTCTCCACCGCACCCGTCCTGGCCGCGCCGGACGAAAAGGAGCCGCTGGTGCTCTATATTTCCGTGACCTCATGGTCGGTCAGCACGGTGATGGTGGTCGAGCGACCAGAGAAGGGCAAGGATCAGGCCGTCCAACATTCGGTCTACTACCTGAGCGAAGTGCTCTCCGCCTCCAAGCAGAACTACCCGCATTACCAGAAGATGTGTTACGGAGTGTACTTCACCGCCAAGAAGTTGAAGCAGTATTTCCAAGAGCATGTTGTCACCGTAGTTAGCACGGCTCCCCTCGGCGAGATCATCCAGTGACGGGATGCCTCTGGCCGGGTCGCCAAGTGGGCGCTCGAGCTAGCCGGCCACGCCATCCTCTACGAGCCCTGCACCATGATCAAGTACCAGCCCCTGGTTGACTTCCTCGTCGACTGGACCGAGACCCAGTACCTGCCACCGCCACCAGGCTCGACGCACTGGCGCATGCACTTCGACGGCTCAAAGATGCGACTCGGCCTAGGGGCCGGCATCGTGTTGTCTTCCCCGAAGGGCAACCGACTTTGCTACGCGCTCCAGATCCACTTCGCCGCCTCCAACAACGTCACCGAGTATGAAGCCCTTGTGCATGGCCTCCGGCTTGCCAAGAAACTCGGCATCCAGCGCATCTTGTGCTATGGCGACTCGGACCTGGTGGTGCAACAATGCTCCAATGAGTGGGACGCCCACGACCCCAACATGGCAAGCTACCGCTTCCTCGTCCAAATGGTGTCTGGATTCTTTGAAGGCTGCGAGTTCCTCCATGTCCCGCGTGCAGAGAACGAGGCAACCAACACGCTCGCCAAGATCGCCTCGTCCCGGCAGTCCATCTCGTCTGGCGTCTCCCTCGAGCACCTACACAAGCCGTCTGTCAAGCTGTCTCCAGAATCAGAGTCCATCCACGTCCCGGATGACCCGACCGCGACTCAACCCAGCTCGGGGGCTGCCGAACCCGGCCTGGGGACTGTCGAACCCTGCCCAGGGACTACCGAACTCGGCCCGAGGACTGAAGCCACCAAGCCGGCCACCATCGCCATCAACCCGGCCGCCGCCATCCCTGACCCGGGGGATGCTCAACCCGCCTCAGGGGTTGTCGACCCAGAACCCCCCTGGTGGCCATCTTCGCCGTGGTGACGGCTTCGTCTTGGGCCCTGCCCATCTCGGAGTTCCTGGAGAACGGGGTCCTCCCCATGGACGAGACCGAGGCCCGGCAAGTGCAACAACAGGCGTCCCCCTACAGCATCATCAACAACGAGCTCGTCAAACGCAGCTCCATCGGCGTGTTCCAACGCTGCGTCGAGCAAGACCAAGGCATTGAGATCCTCCTCGACATACACCAAGGTGAGTGCGGGCACCACGCTGCCTCGCGGTCCCTCATGGCCAAGGCTTTCCGCCATGGTTTCTACTGGCCTATGGCCCTCCAAGACGCCGAGTCACTCGTCCTCAAGTGCGAGGCATGCCAACGGTTCAGCAAGCGCAGCCACCAGCCGGCTTCAGCACTTCTCACCATCCCGATCGCCTGGCCCTTCGGGGTCTTGGGACTCGACATGGTGGGGCCCTTCAAAACCGCCAGAGGCGGCCTGACGCACTTGTTGGTGGCGGTGGACAAGTTCACCAAGTGGATCGAAGCAAGGCCAATCAAGAAACTGGACGGGCTGACGACCGTCCAGTTCATCAAAGACATTGCGGTTCACTATGGCATGCCGAACAACATCATCATGGACAACGACACCAACTTTGCCAAGGGCGCGCTCGCGCAATACTGCTCCGTCTCCGGCATCCGCCTCGACCTGGCCTCTGTTGCAGTCCAACGGCCTCATCCTATCTGACATCAAGCCGCGGCTCGTTGAGCCGCTCATGCGCTCACCCGGCAGCTGGCTCGACGAGTTGCCGGTCGTCCTCTTGAGTCTCTGAACCACGCCAAACCGGTCGATCGGGTTCACCCCGTTCTTCCTCGTCCATGGAGCCGAAGCCGTTATCCCAACTGACGTCAAGTTCGACTCACCACGTGTCACGATGTACACTGAAGCCAAAGCAAAGGAAGCCCGCGAAGACGGCGTCGACCTGCTCGAAGAGGCGCGCCTCCTAGCGCTCAGCCATTTGGCCATCTACCGGCAAGGCCTGAGGCACTACCAAAACAAGAAGATCAAGCCCCTCGCATTCCGCAAGGGCGACCTCATCCTTCGACTTGTCCAAGAGCAAGCCGGGCAGCACAAGCTGTCCCCTCCATGGGCGGGGCCCTTCATCGTCAGCAGGGCCTTGTGCGATCGCAACACCTACTACCTCATTGACACTCGCAAGTCAAACAAGTGCAAGAGAGACACCGCCGGCGAAGAAACGACCTGGCCGTGGAACACGGAACTTCTCCGCCCGCTTTACAGTTAGCTGTATGAATGTATGTATCGCTGCCTTTTGTAAACGCATGAAACTATGGAGTCCCCGAACGATGCTCGGGGGCTGCCCCTTTTCTGACCAAGTTATTGTGTCTCCTACATTTGTGCATCACTTTGCTCCTAAACCCGGCCACCAGTCCGACTCGCTCGATTCGGGGGCTCTGGGGCTGGCCGGCTTTCCTTGGTGATTCCTGACGCACTAAGGACACTGCAGCGCCCCACTTCGCCCTAGGCCACAGATCCGGCTTCGGCTATAGGCTGGCAAGCACAACGTGCCAGAGCTCCAGCACGCTTCAAACACAAAGTCAAAAGCCGCTGGGTCGCCCACCCAGCCAGTCACTCTAAAAAATGGCCGCACGACCGACTATTGACCAACCCGGCTCTGCCGGATTGCCACCAGCCGGCCCAGTGGGTGTTTCGCTCGCGCTCAATGTTTTGAAAACCTAAGTAGTGTGCGCTCCTCTCAAAAAACCGAACTCCTTGTCACGGACTGAAGCCTCGGCTGTCAGACTCGTGGGGGGGGGGTTCGAAAGAGGAAAAGCGCAAGAAATTGGTTCAAAAAACAAAGAGCAAAAGCACAGGCATCCACAAGATATACACATCACATAATATTAAAGGACAGGTTGCACGGCCAGAGTTCATTACACCCAGAAACCCCCAGTGGGTGGGTGGACCTACTACCTAACACAAATTCTCACTAAGTCTAAACAGGACAGCCTCAGGCATCTCTAGCGCCGGGTCGCGCAGCTGACGGCTCCCTCGCGGCGGCCTCCGGGTCCGTCGAATTGCCGGTGTCTTCCTCCTCGGCACTCCCATCACGGTAGACGTCTGTCTCCTCGGAGCTGCCCTCCGAGTCATGCAGAAGCAGGTCATAGTCGTCGCCAGACACGACTCTGCCATCCTCCGCCTGCTCCAGGTGGAACTCGTCATGGAAGGCGAACCCGGTGATGTAGCTGGCCCGAGCAGCAATCCGCTCGAACTGCGCCTACAGCTGCTCCTCCGAGCCGGCCCGCTGGCCCATCAACGCGTCCAGCTACAGGTCCGGGTGCCAAGACAAGGCGAACCTAAGTACCATCTTGGCACCGACACAAGCGGCAGAAACACGCCACTCATGGAGCCGGTCCAGCCCCATCTCCAGCCAGCGCTCCAGTCGTGTGAAGATGCTCGGCGCAATGGAGCCTGGCCACAGGGCTGCCGTCATCACCACACCGGCCTGGGAGAGCTGCCACATCTGATCGCCCAAGACTCGCAGACGAGCTTCGACGGCAGTTATGATCTCCGGGAAAGTCCAGGTCACCTGCGGGTTGGTCCCGAAGGCCGGAGCCGACGACCCCCAGCGGGTCATGCTGGAAGCAGACGGCTTCCTCCGCTAGCTGATGCGTCTTCGGGAAGGCCCCTGTCAGAATATGAAGCAAGTCAGGAAAAAGGGCACCAAGGACAAGAAGCCAGGATCCCAACCCGGCGAAACCCTAGAAAAAGCACTTACTGGAGAAGGATTCTTCTAGGTGCTACACTTCGAGCAACGTACCGCGCTGCTCCCGATCAATGTGGTCACGCTCCTGGAGCGTCTTATCCAATTCAGCCACCTTGGCAAGGGACGCCTTCAGCTCGGCGTCCTTGTCCTCGGCCGCCTTCTCGGATGCCTCACGGCGGCGGGTCTCCTCCCGACGGTCCTCGTCCGCCGCGGTCGTCTGCCCCTTCAGGCGCTCCACCTCAGCCTGGAGCTGGCCCTTGTCGTTGGCCAGTTTGCCACGCTGCTGGTCCACCTTGGCCGGGGCCCGCTGCGCCTCCACCACCATGGAGGCTTCCGCCTTAAGGCGCTCCACCTCAGCCTCGAGGCGGCTCTTGTCAGCCGCCAACTGCTCCCACAGCCGGCTGGCTTTGTCGAGCAACCGTCGGGCCGCCGCTTCCTCCGCCTTCGCCTGCGCCACCTCGGCTCCACGACGGCCGGCATCAGCAACAAGCCAGTCGTAATGAAGGTCGGCCCGAAGCAGCCGGGTCTGCTGAGACACCACCTCGGCTACAAAAAGAAGATTCAGAAACGAAGAACTAGTTTAAAGATTTGACCCAATTGTTGCACAATTGGCCCGAATCTCGGGGGATACTCCCAATGGGTGCGCTAGCGCGCCCCCACTAAAAAAGAGCACAAAAAGTACATGCGGCAACGCGGAGCTCCTCCTCCTTGGCAGCGAGCTTCTCCTTGAGCTCCTGATACTTTCCCAGGAGGCGGTTGAAGACGCTGACCCGGTAGGTATCCAGTTGCTGTAGAAAAGCAACGTTCAACACAAAGACGACATCCTAAAGATTCGACCCAACTACTACATAGTTGGCCCGAACCTCGCGGGCTACACCCAGTGGGTGCGCTAGCACGCCCCCACAAAGAAGAAGCTACAAAGGAAGAAATACCAGAAGGCGGAAAGAGAGCTTACCAGCACGGCGCGCTCCAGTTCCCATGTCCGCTCCACCTCGGCCTGGGCGAAGGCCTCGATCTGGTCCGCTCGCCCCCGCAGACGGCGGCTGACGGTGTTCATCGCCACCTCCTCCTAGGTTTGAGGCCCGAAGACCACGCGGCCCTGCCCCGTGCCGGCAGCGACGCGGCGGGCCGACGCCCCCTAGCATGGGCACCAGGGCATGATCTCCACCAGCCGCTCCGCCCGTGGCCGGCGCGCTCGCTGACGCCCTCTCTGGCGCCGCCTCCGACTCGGCGACCGGAGCATCCTACGGCACCACCACCGCCTCGACAGCCAGGTGGATTGTGGCGCCTTGCTTGCCGACGCCCGAGGCGTCCCCTGCGGCGCCATCCGTGGCGCCTCCTCCAAGATAGTGTCGCTGCCACCTCCATCAACCCCCGCCCGCTCAACCACGGCGGTCCGCGGTGGGGTGTCTGAAGGAAATATGCCCTAGAGGCAATAATAAAGTTATTATTTATTTCCTCATATCATGATAAATTTTTATTATTCATGCTAGAATTGTATTAACCGGAAACTTGATACATGTGTGAATACATAGACAAACATAGTGCCACTAGTATGCCTCTAATTGACTAGCTCATTAATCAAAGATGGTTATGTTTCCTAACCATAGACATGTGTTGTCATTTGATTAATGGGATCACATCATTAGGAGAATGTTGTGATTGACTTGACCCATTCAGTTAGCTTAGCACTTGATCGTTTAGTATGTTGCTATTGCTTTCTTCATGACTTATACAAAGTTCCTACAACTATGAGATTGTGCAACTCCCGTTTACCGGAGGAACACTTTGTGTGCTACCAAACGTCACAACGTAACTGGGTGATTATAAAGGTGCTCTACAGGTGTCTCCAAAGGTACATGTTGAGTTGGCATAATTCGAGATTAGGTTTTGTCACTCCGATTGTCGGAGAGGTATCTCGGAGCCCTCTCGGTAATACTCATCACTTAAGCCTTGCAAGCATTGTAACTAATGAGTTAGTTATGAAATGATGTATTACGTAACGAGTAAAGAGACTTGCCGGTAACGAGATTGAACTAGGTATTGGATACCGACGATCGAATCTCGGGCAAGTAACATACCGATGACAAAGGGAACAACATATGTTGTTACGCCGTTTGACCGATAAAGATCTTCGTAGAATATGTAGGAACCAATATGAACATCCAAGTTCCACTATTGGTTATTGACCTAGAATAGTTCTAGGTCATGTCTACATAGTTCTCGAACCCGTAGGGTCCGCACGCTTAACGTTACGATGATAGTTTCATTATGAGTTTATAAGTTTTGATGTACCGAAGTTTGTTCGGAGGCCCGGATGTGATCACGGACATGACGAGGAGTCTCGAAATGGTCGAGACATAAAGATTGATATATTGGACGACTATATTTGGACACTGGAAGTGTTCCGGGTGATTTCGGAGACAACCGGAGTGCCGGAGGGTTACCGGACCCCCCCCCGGGAGAGTTAATGGGCCACATGGGCCTTAGTGAGAAGAGAGAGGGGCGGCCAGGGTGGGCCGCGCGCCCCCTCTCCCTCTGGTACAAATTGAACTAGGAGGGGGGGCGGCGCCCCCCTCTTTCCTTCCCCCTCTCCCCCTTCCTTTCCCCCTCCTAGTAGGAGTAGGAAAAGGGGAGTCCTACTCCTACTAGGAGGAGGACTCCTCCTCCTTGGCGCACCCCAAGGAGCCGGCCGGCCTCCCCCTTGCTCCTTTATATACGGGGGCAGGGGGCACCCTAGTACACACAAGTTGATCTACGGATCGTTCCTTAGCCGTGTGCGGTGCCCCCCTCCACCATATTCCACCTCGGTCATATCGTCGCGGAGTTTAGGCGAAGCCCTGCGC
The DNA here is from genome assembly GCF_018294505.1 of Triticum aestivum. NCBI lineage: Eukaryota > Viridiplantae > Streptophyta > Magnoliopsida > Poales > Poaceae > Triticum > Triticum aestivum. Next base: position 639,672,623 of record NC_057804.1, on the reverse strand, counting down.
CGGTAGAACATCATCATCGTCACCATGCCGTCGTGCTGACGGAACTCATCCCTGACGCTTTGCTGGATTGGAGCCCGGGGAACGTCATCGAGCTGAACGTGTGCTGAACACGGTGGTGCCGTACGTTCGGTGCTTGGATCGGCCGAGTCGTGAAGACATACGACTACATCAACCGCGTTGTCATAACGCTTCCGCTTACGGTCTACGAGAGTACGTGGACAACACTCTCCCCTCTCGTTGCTATGCCATCACCATGATCTTGCGTGTCCGTAGGAATTTTTTTGAAATTACTGTGTTACCCAACAGTGGCATCCGAGCCTAGGTTTTATGCGTTGATGTTATATGCACGAGTAGAACACAAGTGAGTTGTGGGCGATACAAGTCATACTGCTTACCAGCATGTCATACTTTGGTTCAGCGGTATTATTGGATGAAGCGGCCTGGACCGACATTACGCGTACGCTTACACGAGACTGGTTCTACCGACGTGCTTTGCACACAGGTGGCTGGCGGGTGTCAGTTTCTCCAACTTTAGTTGAACCGAGTGTGGCTACGCCCGGTCCTTGCGAAGGTTAAAACAGCACTAACTTGACGAACTATCGTTGTGGTTTTGATGCGTAGGTAACAACGGTTCTTGCTAAGCCCATAGCAGCCACGTAAAACTTGCAACAACAAAGTAGAGGACGTCTAACTTGTTTTTGCACGGCATGTTGTGATGTGATATGGTCAAGACGTGATGCTATATTTATTGTATGAGATGATCATGTTTTGTAACCGAAGTTATCGGCAACTGGCAGGAGCCATATGGTTGTCGTTTTATTGTATGAAATGCAAACGCCCTGTAATTACTTTACTTTATCACTTAGCGGTAGCGATAGTCATAGAAGGAATAGATGGCATAAACGACAGCGATGCTACGATGAAGATCAAGGTGTCGCGCCGGTGACGATGCTGATCACGACGGTGCTTCGGAGATGGAGATCACAAGCACAAGATGATGATGGCCATATCATATCACTTATATTGATTGCATGTGATGTTTATCCTTAACGCATCTTATCTTGCTTTGGTTGACGGTAGCATTTTAAGATGATCTCTCACTAAAAATTATCAAGAAGTGTTCTCCCTGAATATGCACCGTTGCCAAAGTTCGTCGTGCCCAGACACCACGTGATGATCGGGTGTGATAAGCTCTACGTCCATCTACAACGGGTGCAAGCCAGTTTTGCACACGCAGAATATTCAGGTTATACTTGACGAGCCTAGCATATGCAAATATGGCCTCGGAACATAGAGACCGAAAGGTCGAGCGTGAATCATATAGTAGATATGATCAACATAGTGATGTTCACCATTGAAAACTACTCCATCTCACGTGATGATCGGTTATGGTTTAGTTGATTTGGATCACGTAATCACTTAGATGACTAGAGAGATATCTATCTAAGTGGGAGTTCTTAAGTAATATGATTAATTGAACTTAAATTTATCATGAACTTAGTACCTGATAGTATTTTGCTTGTCTATGTTTGTTGTAGATAGATGGCTCGTGTTGTTGCTCCGTTGAATTTTAATGCGTTCCTTGAGAAAGCAAAGTTGAAAGATGATGGTAGCAATTACACGGACTGGGTCCGTAACTTGAGGATTATCCTCATTGCTGCACAGAAGAATTACATCCTGGAAGCACCGCTGGGTGCCAGGCCTGCTGCAGGTGCAACACCAGATGTTGTGAACGTCTGGCAGAGCAAAGCTAATGACTACTCTATAGTTCAGTTTGCCATGCTTTACGGCTTAGAACTGGGTCTTCAACGACGTTTTGAATGTCATGGAGCATATGAGATGTTCCAGGAGTTGAAGTTAATATTTCAAGCAAATGCCCGGATTGAGAGATATGAAGTCTCCAATAAGTTCTACAGCTGCAAGATGGAGGAGAATAGTTCTGTTAGTGAGCATATACTCAAAATGTCTGGGTATAATAATCACTTGATTCAACTGGGAGTTAATCTTCTGGATGATAGTATCATTGACAAAATTCTCCAATCACTGCCACCAAGCTACAACAGCTTCGTGATGAACTATAATATGCAAGGGATGAACAAGACAATTCCCGAGCTCTTCGCAATGCTAAATGCTGCGGAGGTAGAAATCAAGAAGGAGCATCAAGTGTTGATGGTTAACAAGACCACTAGTTTCAAGATAAAGGGCAAAGGGAAGAAGAAGGGGAACTTCAAGAAGAACAGCAAGCAAGTTGCTGCTCAAGAGAAGAAACCCAAGTCTGGACCTATGCCTGAAACTGAGTGCTTCTACTGCAAGCAAACTGGTCACTGGAAGCGGAACTGCCCCAAGTATTTGGCGGATAAGAAGGATGGCAAAGTGAACAAAGGTATATGTGATATACATGTTATTGATGTGTACCTAACTAGAGCTCGTAGTAGCACCTGGGTATTTGATACTGGTTCTGTTGCTAATATTTGCAACTCAAAACAGGGACTACGGAATAAGCGAGCACTGGCCAAGGATGTCGGAGTATTGGGCCACGGGTAGGCTAACCCGAGTCCCAGGACCTTTCAAGACATCGGGGCAGGCCGCGCCCCTCAAGCCGAGTCCCAGGAGCGACTCCAAGACAAGCCGAGTCCCAGACGGCGACTCCGAGACAAGACAACTTCGAGCTGGCGACCTCCAGAGACGCCAACTATGGAGAGTAGGCCCATGACTCCTCCCTCACCCCGAAGTGCGACGTGGGGTATGGTCACGGCGTGGCCGTTCCCCCCTGCTTACGGAGGGCCGGCATAGCTACAGTGAGCCGTATCGCTGAAGATCTCCGTTAAGGTGCGACACTGTTGCCATGCCTGCCCTGACCTCAGCCACAGTGCGCCATGCACTGTGCCCATGATGCCGGCCTGTACGGCCCGAAGACGGCGGGGCCACCTGTCTGTGGGCGGGCCGAAGGCGGCCTGGGCGCCCCGAAGACAGACATGTGGGAGCCGGCCTCCTTGGAGTCGGCCGACTCCTCCCCAGGGCCCCACGGGCCATTAACCAGATAGGATGGGGAATGGCGATAGTGATCGCCCAATAGATGGCGGCACTGTTGTCACGACCCAATGACCGAGCCTGCGTCATCAGGAGTGCCGCTACAGTATCAAGCCTGTCCGTGGGACCCGCCAGTCGGCGGGCCCCAGAAGCCGGCAGGGAAGACGGCGGCCTGAGAGACAGACGGCTGGGACCCGCGCCCAGCCAGATTACTGTTGTACCCCCAGGGGGTAGGCCTATATAAACCCCCCGAGGCACCCATGCAAAGGGTTCAGACCTAGATAGAGATAGGCCAGATAGCTCAGGGAGGAGAGAGTTAGCCCTGCCCTCTCCAGCCTCCCGAAACAGCTCCAGGAGCACCATTGTAGTCACTTTGCCTTAGTGATAATGCAGAGACCCCGCAGAGCAGCAGTAGGGGTGTTATCTCCTAGGAGAGCCTTGAAGCTGGGTAACTTCCGCCGGCGTGCATGTCTTCGCCTCATCCCGCTTCCAGGCACCGGCGACGTTCTACTCGCTCCCACCATGATAAGCCATCCTTTGGCATATGTCGTACCCAACCCCCGACATTTGGCGCCCACCGTGGGGCGAGGTGCACCATCGTCCGGAGATCTGCTCTGGACGGGAACCCTGTTCCTCCCCGGCGAGCACAGCCAGCCCGGCACGCCGGATGGCGTCTGTGCCGACGCGCTGCGCAGCGCTGAGTTCGCCTGTGCGGCCAGCTGCCTCGTCGATCTTATCGGCGAGGTTCGCCTCTTTGATGAGCCTACGTCCGATGCAGGCACGAGTGCCCCCGAGAGCCTCCTCACGGGCCTCCTCGACCAACTCCACGTCGCTGGCGAGCCTGCCGTGGACCTGGAGTCCATAGGATCCACCGACCCGATGCAGGTCGACTCTGACACCGCGTCGCTCGACGCGTTCCCCACCAACGTGGTGGTCTACGACGAACCGCCCTCTTACGCGGGGAGCGGCGGAAGCACCGTCACTGAGGTCCTCGTCCTTGATCACGGCGAGCGCTCCGGCGAAGGAGCGTACGACCCGCTTGACGCGGCCGTGCGAGACCTTGCAGCACCGATTCCGGAAGACGCCGATGCCGAGACGCTGGAGGCGCTCCGCCTCCAGCTCGTCGAAGGCGCGAAGAAGCTGGCAAGCATGAGGCGCTTGTCAGAGGCCTACCAACGTGAGATGGATCGCGCCGTAGGCGGCTCGTCGGCTTTGACTAGGCCTAGCCGCCTAGGCGCGGTCTGACAGCGTAGCGCGACAGTCGCCAACCTTTTCGGGGCTGATCGCCCTGTGTATGCCACGCCCGCAGAGAATATCCGAGCCGCCCAGGCGGCGGCAGACGAGCTTGACAACTTCAAAGGCGAAGAGCGCCGCGCAATGACGGAGCGAGTTCAGCAGCTCCTCTACGCGGCCGCCGTGCAGAATGATGCCGGCTGCCGTACCGAGGCGCCGCAGCGCCAAAACGACGACCCACCGCCTCGCCGAGACCAGGGTGCGATGTCTCGGATGCCGAATGGCGGGGCCCGTGGGAAGAAGGACCAGGAGCCGGCTATCAGCCACAGTCGAACTCGCATCACCATCGAGCACGACCAAGACGGCCGCCCTAAAGCGGTGGAACGGCGGGACGACTACCTGCCTCCCCCTCCTCGTAGAGAAAGGCGAGTCTCCCCGCCGCCCGTGGAACATCCGACTCTCGGCGACCGCCTTGGCCTCCGAGAGGGAGTCGGAGAGAACGACGCCCACCACCGGATCGACCGACTCCACCGATCCCTGGCGCTGGAGGAAGAAGACGAGTTGGGTCAACCCCTGCTTTGGACCCCGCATCCGAGATGAGCCCTTCCCCAAAGGGTTCACGCTCCCCCGAGACACGCCCAAATATACCGGCACCATGAAGCCGGAAGATTGGCTAATCGACTACTCCACCGTCATCAACATAGTGAATGGCAACAAGCGTGGTGCCGTAAGATACGTCCCGCTCATGCTCCAGGGCTCGGCCCGGACATGGTTGAATAGTCTGAAGCCTCGCAGCATCAACAGCTGGGTCGACTTCACCGAGGCTTTCGTCCGCAACTTCACCAGCACGTACAAGCGACCTCCCAAGCCACGCCAACTCTCCTTGTTTGTGCAAGGCCCTGACGAGTCTACTCACACTACCTCACGCGCTGGGGTGAACTCCGGAACTCCTGCGAGGGCGTGCACGAGGTGCAGGCCATCGAGTATTTTACTGCCGGGTGCAGATAAGGCACCCTCCTCAAGCACAAGCTCCTCTGCGACGAGCCGGAGACCCTCGATGAGCTGCTGATCACAGCGGACAAGTACGCCACAGCCGACTCCTCCATGAAGGCGGAGATTCGGGTCAGCACGACTGGCAAAGTCGCCCCTCACGCTCCAAGGACTCCGGCTGGAGACACCAGTCGGCGGCAACAGCAGAATGACCAAAAGCGCAAAGCCCCGCAGCCGACTTCCAACAGTCGGCAAGTGGCAACAGCAGAAGACCAGCAGTTGGAGGGACCGCCTCCGGCAAAGCGACAGAAGGGCGGCAAGTCCAACTGGCTGCCGGCCTTCTCCTATGAACAGACTCTAGATGGTCCCTGCAAGTTCCACAGCGGCGCGAAGCCGTCAAACCACACCACCAGGAAATGCCACTGGCTGACCAGAATCGCCAAGGGGGACGGCCTGCTCCCTCCCCCTCCTGCTGGGCCGCCTCCTCCACAGCCGCCCCAGCAGCCGGCCGTCAGGCCAGTCGGCGCAATACAAGACGAGTTCCCGGATGAGCATGGAGCCTATGTGGTGTTCACCAGTATAGCAGATGACCAACGCAGCAGGCGCCAACAGCAGCAAGAAGTGAATGCGGTTGCATCAAGTCCCCTAGAGTTCCTGCATTGGTCCGAAAAGCCTATCAGTTGGAGTAGAGCTGATCACCCAGAGGTGATGCCGAGCCTAGGCTCCTATGCCTTGGTCTTAAGCGCCACACTCGCCACTGATAGGCGGGCCGCTCGCTTCTCGCGAGTACTGATAGACGGAGGCAGTAGTATCAACATCATGTACAAGGATACAATGGAGAAATTAGGAATCAAGCGAAGACAGCTTCAGAGCAGCCGGACAGTGTTCCACGGAATCGTCCCTGGCCTTTCCTGCTCCCCAATCGGTAAGATCCTAATAGACGTCCACTTCGGAGACTAGGAGCATTTCCGCCGAGAGCCAATTTGGTTTGAGGTGGTGGACCTCGAAAGCCCATATCATGCATTACTTGGCCGACCCGCCTTGGCCAAGTTCATGGCGGTCCCCCACTACGCTTACCTCAAGATGAAGATGCCGAGTTCCAAGGGAATCCTAACCGTGTCCGACGACTACAGGAAGTCGTCCGCTTGCGCGGCCGAAAGTAGTCGGCTGGCCGAGTCCCTGGTGATCGCGGCTGAGAAACGGCTTCTTGATCGGGTCGTGGCGATGGCCGGCAAGCAGCCTGAGTTATCGCCCGACCCCAAGGAGTCGGAAGCAGAAGGATCATTCAAGCCGGCCAAAGAGACAAAGAAGATACCGCTGGACACGGAGCACCCGGAGAGATACGCTGTCATGGGCACAGGCCTTGACAGCAAATAGGAAGGCGAGCTCGTCGATTTCCTCCGTGAGAATCGCGACATCTTCGCATGGTCCCCCAAGGACATGCCTGGTGTCCCGATGGAATTCGCCGAGCACAAATTACACGTCCGGTCTGATATGAAGCCCGTCAGGCAGCCCTTGCGCCGCCTGTCAGAAGAAAAAATAAGAGTTGTTGGAGAAGAAATAGCCCCGCTCTTGGCGGTCGGCTTCATCATGGAAGTGTTTTTTCCAGAGTGGCTGGCAAACCCAGTACTGGTGCTGAAGAAGAACAAGCAGTGGCGGATGTGTATTGATTACACGAGCCTCAACAAAGCTTGCCCCAAGGACCCATTTGCTCTACCGAGAATCGATCAGGTGATAGACTCCACAGCCGGATGCGAGCTGTTGAGTTTCCTAGACGCATATTCAGGATATCACCAGATCAAGCTGAACCCGGCCAATAGACTGAAGACCGCCTTCATCACGCCGGTTGGAGCCTTCTGCTACCTGACCATGACGTTCGGCTTGAGAAACGCCGGCGCCACCTTTCAGCGTTGCATGCAGAAGTGCCTCCTGAAGCAACTCGGCAGAAATGCCCACGTCTATGTGGATGACGTAGTGGTGAAGACGGAGAAGCGTGGAACCTTGCTGGAGGACCTCAAGGAAACATTTGAGAATCTGCGCCGATTCCAGATCAAGCTCAACCCAGAGAAGTGCGTTTTTGGAGTACCAGCCGGCCAGCTCCTCGGTTTCCTGGTCTCCGAACGCGGCATAGAGTGCAATCCTGTGAAGATCAAGGCCATCGAGAGGATGGAAGCACCCAGACGACTGTTAGATGTGCACAAGTTCACCGGCTGTTTGGCATCCATCAGCTGATTCATCAGTCGGCTGGGCGAGAAGGCTCTCCCCTTGTATCAGCTCATGAAGAAGACGACCTTCTTTGAGTGGACTCCCAAGGCGGACGAGGCTTTTCTCCAGCTAAAGAAGATGTTGACTACTCCCCCTGTGCTGGCGGCTCCAACTCCCAAAGAGCCCATGCTCCTCTACATTGCCGCCACCAGCCGAGTAGTCAGCACAGTCATTGTAGTCGAGCGCAAGGAGGAAGGCAAGGCGTTACCTGTCCAGAGACCAGTATATTACTTGAGCGAGGTGCTGTCGGCCTCCAAGCAGAACTACCCCCATTACCAGAAGATGTGCTATGGCGTGCATTTCGCCGCCAAGAAATTGAAGCCCTACTTCCAGGAGCATCCAATCACTATGGTCTGCACAGTTCCACTGGCCGAGATCATCGGAAGCCGAGATGCTTCTGGCCGAGTGGCCAAATGGGCCATCGACCTGGCCCCCTACAGCATCTACTACGATCCTCGCACCGCCATCAAGTCGCAAGCACTGGCCGACTTCCTCGTCGACTGGGCCGAGACCCAGTATCTGCCGCCAGCGCCCGACTCCACCCATTGGCGGATGCACTTCGACGGCTCCAAGATGCGCACCGGCTTGGGAGCCGGCGTCGTCCTCACCTCCCCCAAGGGCGACAAGCTCAGATATGCGCTGCAGATCCACTTCGCCGCCTCCAACAATGTGGCTGAGTACGAGGCGCTCATCCACGGGCTCCGGCTTGCCAAAGAACTCGGCATTCGCCGGATCCTATGTTATGGCGACACTGACTTGGTGGTCCAACAATCATCTGGCGATTGGGACGCCAAGGACGCAAATATGGCGAGCTATCGTTTCCTCGTCCAACAACTCAGCGGATACTTCGAGGGGTGCGAGTTCCTCCACGTGCCAAGAAACGACAACGACCAAGCAGACGCCTTGGCACGAATCGGCTCCACCCGCCAGGAAATACCATCTGGCGTCGCCCTCCGGTGCCTCCTCAAGCCTTCTATCAAGCCATCACCAGAATCAGATTCAATCTTTGTGCCGGCTCCGCCTGAGGAAGACGGATCCGACTCCAAGAAACACACAGTCAAAGCCGGCCCGGGGACTTCCGAACCCGGCCCGGGGACTGCAGTGGCAAGATCGAAGACTCCAGAGCTCGGTCCGGGAACTGCTCCAGTCGGTCCCGGGACTTTGACAAATCAGCAAGCGGTTGCGGACTCCAACCCGCCGCCTCCCAGCCCGGCCGCCCTTATCCAAGTCGCACAAGTGGCAGTTGAAGAAATAGCAGCACCTTCATGGGACCAGCCCATCCTCAGGTTCCTAGTAAACAGAGAACTGCCAACGGATGAAATCTTGGCTCGACAAGTGCAACGACGAGCAGCAGCCTACACCATAGTCAACAGAGAGCTGGTCAGGCGCAGCGTTACCGGCGTCTTCCAATGCTGCGTCGAGGCAGAACAAGGTCAAGCAATCCTCAGAGACATCCATGAAGGCGAGTGCGATCACCACGCGGCCTCCAGGGCACTCGTCGCCAAAGCCTTCCGGCACGGTTTCTTCTGGCCAACCGCCCTGGAAGAGGCCAAAGAGTTAGTCCAAAAGTGCAAGGGGTGCCAGATTTTCCGTTCCAAGCCACTTCAGCCAGCTTCCGCACTCAAAACTATCCCCATCGCCTGGCCCTTTGCAGTCTGGGGCCTGGACATGGTGGGACCATTCAAGACGGCACGAGGTGGCTTGACTCACCTACTTGTCGCAGTAGACAAGTTCACCAAGTGGGTGGAGGTGAAACCCATCAAGAAGTTGAATGGTCCGACTGCAGTGACCTTCATTGCTGACATCACAACTCGGTACGGCATCCCACACAGCATCATCACCGACAATGGCACGAATTTCGCCAAAGGCGCCTTGGCCCATTTCTGCGCGACACAGGGCATCCAAATGGACTTAGCGTCCATTGCCCATCCGCAGTCAAACGGCCAGGTGGAACGAGCAAACGGCCTCATCTTATCCGGCATCAAGCCTCGACTCGTCGTACCACTAGAGCGATCTGCCGGCTGTTGGCTTGAGGAGCTGCCAGCCGTCCTCTGGAGTCTGCACACGACTCCAAACAAGTCAACTGGCTTCACACCCTTCTTCCTCGTCTATGGTGCCGAAGCCGTAATCCCAACGGACATAGAGTTCGACTCCCCGCGAGTCACCATGTACACCAAGGAAAAAGCAGAAGAAGCACGTCAAGACGGCGTCGATCTGCTGGAAGAGGGCCGGCTGTTGGCACTCAGCCGGTCCAGCATCTACCAGCAGAGTCTGCGTCGATACTACAATAGGAAGGTTAGGCCGAGATCTTTCCAAGAAGGCGACCTTGTGCTCCGGCTGATCCAGCGAATAGCCGGCCAGCACAAGCTGTCGGCACCTTGGGAAGGCCCCTTTATCATCAGCAAGGTGCTAGGGAACGACGCCTACTATCTGATCGACACTCAGAAGCCCCGAGCGCGCAAGAGGGACGACTCCGGCAAAGAGACAGAGCGCCCGTGGAATGCAAATATTCTTCGAAGATTTTACAGTTGATGCAGTATGTATCGCACTACCCTTTTGTATTAAAGTACTAAGACTTTGGACCCCCCGAGACGAGCTCGGGGACTGCCCTTTTTGTTATCCGTATGATAAGAATTATTGCCTTCGAGTACATTACTTTTATTACAAGCCGCTTGGCACCGGGCCAGACTAGTCGGCCCGGGGACTTGCCGCCTTGCGCTATGAGGAGCTTCCCGCAGTCAGACAAGTAGTGTGCGGTGCCCAATCCGCCTCCTGGCAGAGCCGTAGCTTGCAGAGCGACTGTGAGGCAGGCAGGGGTGAGGAAGAACGGGCGCCCACACGAAAAATGGCTAAGGACCTAAAGCACGAACATAGCGCGAGACGGCCTCCAGCATTTCTGAAGCAGAAAGCCGACTCATGAGCAGCCGGCTCGCCGTCTTTATTAGCCTCTATCAAAGGCGGACGACTCTTGGGCAGTCGGCCTGACGCTTTCTATCCGACTTGCTAAAGAAACTCTAAATGGCCAAGTACTTGCCTTCCCGAAATAGCCAAGCACTTGACCCAGCGACAGTCCGCAGAGCGGCTGTCCAACTGGCAAGGCAGCAACTAAAGGAAGGCGGCAAAGGGAAAAGCCTAAAGAGTATTAAGCAAGGAAAGACGGAAATCGGATAAATATTTACATAGGCCCTTGGCCGAATCTTCGAATAGAAGTTCAAAATACACCCCGCGGGTGGAATTGTTCAAATCTAACAAAGTACTCAAAAGATTACTTAAGACAGACAAGCAGAGGCGGAAACAGCAGCCTAGGAGGCGGCATCTGGGATCGGAGGATCGGAGGAGACAGCGGTGTCAGGCGCCGGGGCAGTCGGCTGGGCGGTCTCGGTTTGATCGCCTCCGGCGGCAGTCGCCTTCTCTCGACGCGGCTCGTTGCTGGAGGCGCGGTCGAGCTGAAGCTAGCCGCCTGCTCTGTCTTCTGGCACCTCCGCCTCGCCTTCGGCCTCCGCCTCGTCCTCCTCCTCGGTGCTGGAGTTGATCACCTCCGCCGACTCCTCGCCATACTCCGGGTTCATCCCGAACCACTCTGGCGGCATTTCCTCGCCGCCTTCAGCCCACTCGGGCACGAAGACACTGGTGTCTGTGTACTCGGTGATGGCCGTCGCACGCTCGATAAGGGCGCCCTCCATGGCCTCCAGCTCGGCCTGGGCTTCTGACCGGAACGCGGCCAGACGGTCCAGGTCCAGCCCGGATACCACGCCTTGAAGAACTCCAAGGCCCGGCGCGCTCCGGCCCGGGCCGAGGAGCCCTTCCAGGCCTCAAGACGGCCGGCAGCAACTTCCAGCCAGTCGAAGGTCCGACTGGCGGTGCGCAGAGCCAGCATGTCCGGCCACAAAGCGGCAACCGCCTGGGCGCCGGCACGCTGAAGCCGGCGCATCTGCCGGTGGGCCGAACGAAGACGGGCTTCAATGCTCAGGAGCTGTTCATTGACGGTTCGGGGGGCATTAGCGGCGATCTCCTCACCATTTGCCCTTCGCGCCTCACGAGCAGCCTCGATGGCCAGAGGGACCGCCTGCGAGTGACCAGGGAAGAAGTCTGCCAAGACAAAAAAGAAGCAGGCCGAAAAATCAGAAATCGGCCCGACACATAGTCGGAAGCCCAAAGAAATGAAAGAAACGTACCATCAACGATATCCTCGATCTCATGGAAGCCGGAGGTCAGCATCGCCTCTCTGTCAGTCCAGGAGGAGCGCTCGCTCTCGAACTCGGCCAGGAGAGCGGCCTCCTTCTTCTCGGCCTCGTCCTGCGCCTTCTTGAGCAGCTCCTTCTGCTCGGCCAGCTGCGCCGCCAGCAGGTCACGCTCCATGGCGAGCTTGCCACACTCCTCCTCCTTGGCACGACGGGCGGTATTGGCCTCGCCCAGCTGCTCCTGAAGAACGGCGATGGCTTCTGAGGAGCGAAAGAGGAGACAAATCAGTCATCAGCAAAGAAGATAGCCGAGAAGATCCGGCCCGACTGCTCAGCAGTCAGCCCGAATCTCGGGGACTACAGCCCGCGGGTGCACCAGCGCACCCCCGCAAAGAAGAAGAACTTACTCCGGCTTTCCAACAAGTCGGCAGCCCGCTTTCTCAACTCCTCAACATTGCGGTTGAAGGCAGTAGCGCGGAGGTTGTGATACTCCTGCAATAAGTCATTGAAGAAAAAGTTAGTATTTGGAACTCGCCAGAGGGAGTTCCGAACCGCCTGCTCAGCAGCCGGCCCGGAACTCGGGGACTACACCCAGTGGGTGCGCTGGTGCGCCCCCACGGAGAAAAACAAGAATCAAAAAGAAAGAAGGAAATGTACTCAGACGGCCGTCCGCGCTGCCAGATGCGCCCTGGTGCAAGTTTGAAGGGCATCGCCTTCAGCGCACAGCTTCGCCTGAACGTCCAGAAGCGCTTGGTTCAGCGGACCAGTGCCGCCTCCGCGCACCCACCCGGTGGGCGCGGCGCTTGTGGCCTCGGCGTCTAAGGTTGTCAAGCTGGCGGCGCCGGTCTCCCGAGGCCGCGGCGCCGAGGTCGCCCTCTCAAGACGGCGGCGCACCGGCGCGGCGACTTGGAGAAGCAGCCGCGCCTCAGCCTCGTCCGTGACCGGCAGCTCCAATGGACCCACCGGTTGTTTGCCGTGCGGTCTCCCAGACGACGGTGGAGGCGGCGGTGGCAGCACGAGAGTGTCCGACATGGAGGCCTCGCCGCTCTCCTTCTCCATGACGGGGTTCTCGATGCCGGCCTCCACGGTCTGCCCCGTGAATTCCGGAGGCGGCGGTGCAGACGACAGTGGGGGGACGAGCATTGCTGAGCGGCGACGCGCGGCCTCCTCGGCACGCCATCTCGTCGCGAGGGCGGCTTCGGCTTCCTCCAGCTTCTTCTGGGCGGAGGCGGCCGCCTTGTCGGCCTACGCCTTTTCCAGGCGTTCTGCCTCCTCCTCCTCGCGCTTCTCCCGCGCATTTCGCTCCGTCGCCTCCCGGAGGTCGGCGGCGGGGTCCACCCGCCGAGTATTGGCGGACGTCTCTGCCGACCCCATGAACGAGGGGACGACGACTCTCTCAAGGGAAAGAGGAGCCCTGAAGAAGAATGGAGGGAGTATAAAGAAGACTGGGACAAGATTCAATGAAGGAAAATAAAAAAAGGAGAGAGCATAAAGACTCACGCAGAGACTAGCGGCGGCCTTCTCACTTCCCTTCGGAAGCGGTTGGCCTTCGCGGCCGCCTCCTCCCGTCTGGTCGCGGCGGCCGCCCCCTTGAACTTCTTCAATTTGCCGCCGGGCGCACTCGGCCCGGCGTGACGCCTCTTCGCGCCGCCTTGGCCGGCCAGGCCGGCGGAGGAGCCGGCGCCCGACGGGCCGATCCTCAGCTGGTGGCGCGGAGCGACTTCGCCTTCAGCGTCGTCGTCAGGCCAGTCGGTGAAGGTGGCCGAGGGCCTGAAGTCGCCTTCTGCTCCTCCTCCCCCGCCTTCGGTGTCGGCTTCCATCGCCACCGCCCCCAAGTCGGGGTCGTCAACGTCGCTGTCCGCACGATCGGGGACATACTCGCGGGGCTGTCTCGTGGCGCCGGCTGTAGGCTGCATAAGGGGATTCTAGCTCATAAGAAACCGACAAGAGTCAGAAGCCGGAGTCGGCCGCAAAGAAGACAAAACAATAGAGGGACGCGACTTACCACTGGTGGGGGGTTGTCGCGCGAGTACGGCTCCTTGCTGAACTGCCAGTCACTAGTAGAAAATGGAGCTTTAGCGCCGGTTTGTAAGGGCCTTTAGTGCCGGTTCCATAACCGGCACTAAAGGGTGGGCACTAAAGGCCCCCCCCCCTTTTGTACCGGTTTGGCACGAACCGGCGCTAAAGTGCCACCACGTGGCATGAGCTCGCGCCCTGGTATGGGGGACCTTTAGTACCGGTTGGTAACACCGGTACTAAAGGTTTTTTAAAAAAAATTGATTTTTTTTTGAATTTTTTTTCGATTTTTTGTATTTTTAATTTTTCTGAATTATTTGATGATTTAGTCTCTAATCACCTCTCTTAACTGGTGAAGTGTGGATCATTCATTCCAAATCATCTAACTTCCCGACCAGTCACCCATCCCTCTCACTACTCTAGCCCGAGCATGCTTAACTTTCAGGTTCTATTCTCCTTCGCTTCCGAGTCTGCACTTGTTGTTTTCCTGATAATAGTAAGATGTCAATCCTATTAACCCTCAGGAGTTTAGCTTGAGCATGAAGTCACACATTTCACCGTTTAAGTTTGAAACTATTATTCTAAAAAACAGTAATTATTTAGTAACGCTAATATTTCTTGAATAAGTTTGACCATAGTTTGACCACAGTTTGACCATAGTTTGACCAGATTTGACCAACATTCAAAAAATTGAAATAATTATTTAGTAACACTAATATTCTTGAATAATTATGTAGTAACATTAATACTTCTTCAATAAGTAGTTTGACCAGATTTAACCAATTTTTTTTTAATAACTGAAATTTAACCATATCTTTTTTTCCTTTTGGAATTTGAGGATACTAAAAAATTCCAAACAGGCCATAGGCAGTCTCCATCAGATGCGGATTTTCGTGCTGAATTTTTTGATATATTATATGTTTTTTCCGACATTGTATGCAAAAGTTATAGCCGTTTTACGCCGTTTTACATTTTCCCTTCACTTTTTGCAAAACATGTCCAAATTGTAGTTTTCAAATTTTCCTAACTAGTAAATGCAGTAATATAACTACCTCTCGAAGGATTTTATTTTTTGAAGTTTTTATCATTTTCTTTTGATTTTTTCAGAACTGAAATGGCAACACAGGGGGGTAGAGTTTGAAAATTGCCCTATAGTGCCGGTTTGTGTCACAAACCGGTACTATAGGTCAGACCCCTTTAGTACCGGTTCGTGCCACGAACCGGTACTAAAGGTGATCGTGGGGCCCCGGCCTGACGCCAGCCTGCCACCACCCCTTTAGTACCGGTTCGTGCCACGAACCGGTACTAAAGGTTCAACACGAACCGGCATTAATGCAAATCCGTTCGAACCGGCACTAATGGTACCATTAGTACCGGGCCAAAATCAAACCGGCACTAATGTGCTTCACATTTGACCCTTTTTCTACTAGTGAGTCCTCCCCGAACTCGCAGTTCGCGATATAATTCACCATGTTTGCCACCTCCACGCAGGGCATCTCCTTGGTGCACATCCGACTCGGGTCTCGGAGGCCACTCATCTGACAGATAAGGTGAGGCCGACCTTGGAGCGGGAGAACTCGGTGCGCCACGAAGGCGGCCAGCAAGTCGGCCCCAACGAGACCCTCCGACTGCGTCAAGACCTAGAGTCGCGCTACGGCGGCGGCTCCGGCGGGAGTCAGCGTCTTGACTCGATGAGACCAGCTGGGAAGCCTCCCAGTTAGGGGGACGACGCTGTAAGGCGGCAGGTTGACCCAGTCGCTGTCGGAGGCGAGGTTCTTCACGTAGAAGTATGAGCGCTGCCACATCTTCACCGACTTGATCAGTATGATGGGAGGAAAGGGGTTGTCGGCCGTCGAGCGCCGCATTGCGATGAAGGCGCCGCACTGAGCCGGCACGCGGGCGATGTGCGTGCCGATCTTAGAAGAGAAGAATTCTCCCCACAGCTCGATGGTGGGGAGAACACCGAGGAAACCTTCGCACAGAGTGGCGAAGGAAGAGAGCAACACCACCGTATTCGGAGTGAGGTGGTGCGGTTGAAGGCTGTGGAAGTCCAAGAACGAGCGGAAGAAACCGCTCGCCGGCAGCCCCAGGCCGCGCATGAGGTGCGAGCGGAAGATGACCCGCTCGCCATCCTCCGGCACCGGCCGGATCTCTCCCTCCAGCGTGGCGCAGGCGCGCACGAGGTCCGCGCTGGGGAGACGGTGTGTCCGGCGGAGGAACTCGATGAGTTCCTCTTCCACCTCCGAGCCGTCCCATACGCCAGAGCGCACGGCGGGAGCCGCGGCGGAGGAGGAGCTCATCACCTCTTGCTCATCGGCGGAGGCAGGAAGGAGAGAAGACAAGGCGAAGCGGGGAGCGGGGAAGAAGGGCGCGTGTGTTGTGCCGCTCCGCTCCCCCCTCCCCCGCCTACTTATAGCCCTATGGGCTAAGAAGCCGAGGGGGCGGGCGTGGGATTAACTGCGCGCGATACCCCCATGCCGCCCCACGATCTACCCCACGAAGTTACTGCACGCAGTAACAACGTGGGAAAACTAACCGTCCACGGCCGCAGCGGATCCATTCGTATGCCGAGGCACGGTAGTGGCGGGCCCCACCTGACGGCACGTCCCGTCGCGCGCGTGGGCAGGCAGACTGTCCTCTCCACATGGCACCACGCGATAGGACCGCCCCAATGCCTATGGGGAAGCATATCAGGCACGCCGCCTGGTCTCCCGCCGCGATTTTTGAGCGCGGCTCTCCGCTAAAAAACCTCCGACTTTCGACAGTCGGCCCGAGGGAAGACGGCAGCCGAGTTCCAGAGTCCACTTCGGGAAGGATGAAACTGTCGAAGCCCCACAATGCAGCGTCCGTAGGGCTTCACCAGCTTTGGGGACCACTGTCGGAGTATTGGGCCACGGGTAGGCTACCCCGAGTCCCATGACCTTTCAAGACATCGGGGCAGGCCGCGCCCCTCAAGCCGAGTCCCAGGAGCGACTCCAAGACAAGCCGAGTCCCAGGCGGTGACTCCGAGACAAGCCGACTCCGAGCTGGCGACCTCCAGAGAGGCCGACTATGGAGAGTCAGCCCATGACTCCTCCCTCATCCCGAAGTGCGACATGGGGTACGGTCACGGCGTGGCCATTCCGCCCTGCTTACGAAGGGCCGGCATGGCTACAGTGAGCTGTATCGCTGGAAGATCTCCGGCGAGGCGCTGCACTGTTGCCATGCCTGCCCTGACCTCAGCCACCATGCGCCACGCACTGTGCCCACGATGCCGGCCTGTACGGCCCGAAGACGGCGGGGCCACCTATCTGTGGGCGGGCCGAAGGCGCCCTGGGCGCCCCGAAGACGGACCTGTGGGAGCCGGCCTCCTTGGAGTCGGCCGACTCCTCCCCAGGGCCCCACGGGCCATTAACCAGATAGGATGGGGAATGGCGACAGTGATCGCCCAATAGATGGCGGCACTGTTGTCACGACCCAATGACCGAGCCTGCGTCATCTGGAGCGCCGCTACAGTATCAAGCCTGTCCGCGGGACCCGCCAGTCGGTGGGCCCCATAAGCCGGCAGGGAAGACGGCGGCCTGAGAGACAGATGGCTGGGACCCGCGCCCAGCCAGATTACTGTTGTACCCCCGGGGGTAGGCCTATATGAACCCCCCGAGGCAGCCATGCAAAGGGTTCGGACCTAGATAGAGATAGACTAGATAGCTCAGGGAGGAGAGAGTTAGCCCTGCCCTCTCCAGCCTCCTGAAACAGCTCCAGGAGCACCATTGTAGTCACTTTGCCTTAGTGATCAAGCGGAGACCCCACAGAGCAGCAGTAGGGGTGTTATCTCCTAGGAGAGCCCTGAAGCTGGGTAAGTTCCGCCGGCGTGCATGTCTTCGCCTCATCCCGCTTCCAGGCACCGGCGACGTTCTACTCGCTCCCACCATGATAAGCCATCCTTTGGCATATGTCGTACCCAATCCCCAATAAAGGACGAGGTGACGATGCGCGTGGGAAACAGTTCCAAAGTTGATGAGATTGCGGTCGGCATGCTACCTCTACATCTACCTTCGGGATTAGTCTTAGACCTGAATAATTGTTATTTGGTGCCAGCGTTGAGCATGAACATTATATCTGGATCTTGTTTGATGCGAGATGGTTATTCATTTAAATCAGAGAATAATGGTTGTTCTATTTATATGAGTAATATCTTTTATGGTCATGCACCCTTGAAGAGTGGTCTATTTTTATTGAATCTCGATAGTAGTAATACACATATTCATAATGTCCAAGCCAAAAGATGCAGAGTTGATAATGATAGTGCAACTTATTTGTGGCACTGCCGTTTAGGTCATATCGGTGTAAAGAGCATGAAGAAACTCCATACTGATGGACTTTTGGAATCACTTGATTATGAATCACTTGATTATGAATCACTTGGTACTTGCGAACCGTGCCTCATGGGCAAGATTACTAAAACACCGTTCTCCAGTACTATGGAGAGAGCAAGAGATTTGTTGGAAATCATACATACAGATGTATGTGGACCGATGAATATTGAAGCTCGTGGCGGATATCGTTATTTTCTCACCTTCACAGATGATTTGAGAAGATATGGGTATATCTACTTAATGAAACACAAGTCTGAAACATTTGAAAAGTTCAAAGAATTTCAGAGTGAAGTAGAAAATCATCGTAACAAGAAAATTAAGTTTCTACGATCTGATCGTGGAGGAGAATATTTGAGTTACGAGTTTGGTTTACATT
Organism: Triticum aestivum; assembly: GCF_018294505.1. Lineage (NCBI taxonomy): Eukaryota > Viridiplantae > Streptophyta > Magnoliopsida > Poales > Poaceae > Triticum > Triticum aestivum. The sequence continues at coordinate 639,654,177 of NC_057804.1, read as the reverse complement.
TGAAACAATGCGGAATAGTTTTGCAACTCACGCCACCCGGAACACCACAACGTAATGGTGTGTCCGAACGTCGTAATCGTACTTTACTAGATATGGCACGATCTATGATGTCTCTTACTGATTTACCGCTATCATTTTGGGGTTATGCTTTAGAGACGGCTGCATTCACATTGAATAGGGCACCATCAAAATTGGTTGAGACGACGCCTTATGAGCTATGGTTTGGCAAGAAACCAAAGTTGTCGTTTCTTAAAGTTTGGGGCTGCGATGCTTATGTGAAGAAACTTCAACCAGATAAGCTCGAACCCAAATCGGAGAAATGTGTCTTCATAGGATACCCAAAAGAGACTATTGGGTACACCTTCTATCACAGATCCGAAGGCAAGACATTCGTTGCTAAGAATGGATCCTTTCTAGAAAAAGAGTTTCTCTCGAAAGAAGTGAGTGGGAGGAAAGTAGAACTTGATGAGATAACTATGTCTGCTCCCTCATTGGAAAGTAGTTCATCACAGAAATCAGTTCCTGTGACATCTACACCAATTAGTGAGGAAGATAATGATATTAATCATGAAACTTCAGATCAAGCTTCTACTGAACCTCGTAGGTCAACCAGAATAAAATCTGCACCAAAGTGGTACGGTAATCCTATTCTGGAAGTCATGTTACTTGACCATGATGAACCTACGAACTATGAGGAAGCAATGATGAGCCCAGATTCCGCAAAATGGCTAGAAGCCATGAAATCTGAGATGGGATCCATGTATGAAAACAAAGTATGGACTTTGGTTGACTTGCCCGATGATCGGCAAGCCATTGAGAATAAATGGATCTTTAAGAAGAAGACTGACGTTGACGGTAATGTAACTGTCTATAAAGCTCGACTTGTTGTGAAAGGTTTTCGACAAGTTCAAGGGGTTGACTACGATGAGACTTTCTCACTCGTAGCGATGCTTAAATCTGTCCGAATCATGTTAGCGATTGCCGCATTTTATGATTATGAAATTTGGCAGATGGATGTCAAAACCGCATTTCTGAATGGATTTCTGGAAGAAGAGTTGTATATGATGTAACCGGAAGGTTTTGTCGATCCTAAGGGAGCTAACAAAGTGTGCAAGCTCCAGCGATCGATCTATGGTCTGGTGCAAGCCTCTCGGAGTTGGAATAAATGCTTTGATAGTGTGATCAAAGCATATGGTTTTATACAGACTTTTGGAGAAGCCTGTATTTACAAGAAAGTGAGTGGGAGCTCTGTAGCATTTCTAATATTATATGTGGATGACATATTGTTGATTGGAAATGATATAGAATTTCTGAATGGCATAAAAGGATACTTGAATAAAAGTTTTTCAATGAAAGACTTCGGTGAAGCTGCTTACATATTGGGCATTAAGATCTATAGAGATAGATCAAGACGCTTGATTGGACTTTCACAATGCATGTACCTTGATAAAGTGTTGAAAAGGTTCAATATGGATCAGGCGAAGAAAGGGTTCTTGCCTGTATTACAAGGTATAAAGTTGAGTCAGACTCAATGCCTGACCACTGCAGAAGATAGAGAGAAAATGAAAGGAGTTCCCTATGCTTCAGCCATAGGCTCTATCATGTATGCAATGCTGTGTACCAGACCTGATGTGTGCCTTGCTATTAGTTTGGCAGGGAGGTACCAAAGTAATCCAGGAGTGGGTCACTGGACGGCGGTCAAGAACATCCTGAAATACCTGAAAATGACTAAGGATATGTTTCTCGTATATGGAGGTGACAAAGAGCTAGTCGTAAATGGTTACGTCGATGCAAGCTTTGACACTGATCCGGACGATTCTAAATCGCAAACCGGATACGTATTTTTGTTAAACGGTGGAGCTGTAAGTTGGTGCAGTTCTAAACAAAGCATCATGGCGGGATCTACATGTGAAGCGGAGTACATAGCTGCTTCGGAAGCAGCAAATGAAGGAGTCTGGATGAAGGAGTTCATTTCCGATCTAGGTGTTATACCTAGTGCATCGGGACCAATGAAGATCTTCTATGACAATATTGGTGCAATTGCCTTGGCAAAGGAATCCAGATTTCACAAGAGGACCAAGCACATCAAGAGACGCTTCAATTCCATTCGGGACCAAGTCCAAGTGGGAGACATAGAGATTTGCAAAATACATACGGATCTGAATGTTGCAGACCCGTTGACTAAGCCTCTCTCACGAGCAAAACATGATCAGCACCAAGACTCCATGGGTGTTAGAATCATTACTATGTAATCTAGATTATTGACTCTAGTGCAAGTGGGAGACTGAAGGAAATATGCCCTAGAGGCAATAATAAAGTTATTATTTATTTCCTCATATCATGATAAATGTTTATTATTCATGCTAGAATTGTATTAACCGGAAACATGATAAATGTGTGAATACATAGACAAACATAGTGTCACTAGTATGCCTCTACTTGACTAGCTCATTAATCAAAGATGGTTATGTTTCCTAACCATAGACATGTGTTGTCATTTGATTAATGGGATCACATCATTAGGAGAATGTTGCGATTGACTTGACCCATTCCGTTAGCTTAGCACTTGATCGTTTAGTATGTTGTTATTGCTTTCTTCATGACTTATACAAAGTTCCTACAACTATGAGATTGTGCTAACTCCCGTTTACCGGAGGAACACTTTGTGTGCTACCAAACGTCACAACATAACTGGGTGATTATAAAGGTGCTCTACAGGTGTCTCCAAAGGTACATGTTGAGTTGGCATAATTCGAGATTAGGTTTTGTCACTCCGATTGTCGGAGAGGTATCTCTGGGCCCTCTCGGTAATACTCATCACTTAAGCCTTGCAAGCATTGTAACTAATGAGTTAGTTATGAAATGATGTATTACGTAACGAGTAAAGAGACTTGCCGGTAACGAGATTGAACTAGGTATTGGATACCGACGATCGAATCTCGGGCAAGTAACATACCGATGACAAAGGGAACAACGTATGTTGTTATGCGGTTTGACTGATAAAGATCTTCGTAAAATATGTAGGAACCAGTATGAACATCCAGGTTCCACTATTGGTTATTGACCGAGAATAGTTCTAGGACATGTCTACATAGTTCTTGAACCCGTAGGGGCCGCACGCTTAACGTTACGATGACAGTTTCATTATGAGTTTATAAGTTTTGATGTACCGAAGTTTGTTCGGAATCCCGGATGTGATCACGGACATGACGAGGAGTCTCGAAATGGTCGAGACATAAAGATTGATATATTGGACGACTATATTCGGACACCGGAAGTATTCCGGGTGATTTCGGAGAAAACCGGAGTGCCGGAGGGTTACCGGAACCCCCCCCCCCCCTGGGAGAGTTAATGGGCCACATGGGCCTTAGTGGGAAGAGAGAGGGGCGGCCAGGGTGGGCCGCACGCCCCCTCTCCCTCTGGTCCGAATTGGACTAGGAGGGGGGGCGGCGCCCCCCTCTTTCCTTCCCCCTCTCCCCCTTCCTTTCCCCCTCCTAGTAGGAGTAGGAAAAGGGGAGTCCTACTCCTACTAGGAGGAGGACTCCTCCTCCTTGGCGCACCCCAAAGAGCCGGCCGGCCTTCCCCCTTGCTCCTTTATATACGGGGGTAGGGGGCACCCTAGTACACACAAGTTGATCTACGGATCGTTCCTTAGTCGTGTGCGGTGCCCCCCTCCACCATATTCCACCTCGATCATATTGTCGCGGAGTTTCGGCGAAGCCCTGCGCCGGTAGAACATCATCATCGTCACCACGCCATCGTGCTGACGGAACTCATCCCCGACGCTTTGCTGGATTGGAGCCCGGGGAACATCATCGAGCTGAACGTGTGCTGAACACGGAGGTGCCGTACGTTCGGTGCTTGGATCGGTCGAGTCGTGAAGACGTACGACTACATCAACCGCGTTGTCATAATGCTTCCGCTTACGGTCTATGAGGGTACGTGGACAACACTCTCCCCTCTCGTTGCTATGCCATCACCATGATCTTGTGTGTGCGTAGGAAATTTTTTGAAATTACTGCGTTACCCAACAGTGTCGTCTCCAACGACCACGACCTCTCGGTCAAGGTCCACCACCTTCACAGGGCCTCCTTGGCTGTGCTCCCTCAATACGATGGCTCGAAGACCGTCGCCGCCACCATCGTCCCCTCCGACATCTTCGGCCACACCAGGTCCTCGCCGACTTAAGCCCACGTCGCAGCGGCGCTGGTCCAGGCCTCGACCGATGCCGCCTCCAGCTCCGCCTCGGCCCGGTTTCGGTCTCGCCAAGCCAAGCCCTCGGCATCAGCCGGGTCCAGGCCAAGGTCCGGGTCTGCCGGCTCCTCCTCGTCCCGGCCGACGGCTCCGGACAGGCTCCTCCGAAACGCGGCGCCCTCGGCGGCCGTGGCCTCCACTGCTGCCTTCGCCAGTGAGAAGGGTGACCTGAAGATCAAGACTAAGTAAGCAACAAGCAGGGCCGCTTGGCCACCCGGACGCAAGAAAGAGAAAAACTTACCCCGACAGCACCAGCACGGCGGGCCTCGCCGGCCTCTCCTGCGCAGCGCTGCGCCTCCTCTTGGCGGTCGGCCTCGCACCACCGACTGGGTCTGATGCGCGCTTTGCGGCCAGAGGCCGTGGCGCGACTCCTTCCTTCCCATGCGGCCGGCTCGCTGCCGGCGTCCCTCGCGACAACCCGGCGCCCCCTCCGCCTCCTCCTCCCAGCGCTACTGCACCAACGGCCCGCATCAGCACTGCCTATGTCGTGTCGCACTGGCAACTCAAGAATGATGAAGAAAGCGGGACTTACCTGGAGGGCGCCCCACGTCGATGTTGGCGTCCGCCTCCTCCCACTCCGCTGTGGCCCGCGGCCTCCTCCGACGCGGCCCGCACCACCTGCAACGGTGCTCAGGCGTAAGGGTGTCAGATGGCATTCAGAAGCACCTCCCGCGTCGCGTCGGGATGGATAAGAAGATGTGCAGCAGCAAAATACGAAGACGAGAGACTCACCATGGGCACCGTATTCGAGTGGTTGTACGGCGGCTTGCTGAACTGCCAGTCGTCCCTCATTGCGGCCTTGGAGATGTCATTAACCCGACGCGCAATCTGGTCCGCCCCAAGACACATGGCCGCCAGGCGGTTGGGGTCCTGAAGGCCGGTCATCTGACCAATGAGTCAGCTGCGCCACTGTAGCGGCAGAACCCAACGCATGATTAAGGCGGCGATGAGGTCGGTGCCACTGAGCCCCTCCAGCGCCTTCATCATTGATACCCGCTCACAGAGGTTGAGTATCTCCTGCGACGGGTGCCTGGGGCTGTAGCCCCAGTTCATCTTTGCCCGCAGCGGCGCGTCGACAAAGGCCGGCAGGTTGATGCGGTCCGTGCCAAGATTGTGGATGTAGAAGAAAGAATTCTGCCATTTCTTGGCTGAATCCTCCAGCAGTATCTTAGGGAAGCTAGCGCCCGGACGCTTCATGATGACGGTGGCCCCGCAGTCGGAGAACTCCCTGGCCGTCAGCCCCTACTACTTCAAGGAGAAGAAGTGCGCCCAACGGTCGATCGAAGGCTCGACCCCGAGGTATCCCTCGCAGAGGGTGACGAAGCAAGAAAGTTGTATGATGGTGCCGGCGCCAAGATCATGGGGCTGGAGCCCAAAGAACTCCAGGAAGTTGCGGAAGAATGTGCTCGCCGGAACACTGAACCCGCGCTTGAAATGCGGGAAGAAGACGACGCGCTCCAAGCCCACGGCCAGTGGTCTTTGCTCGCCCAACGGCAGGCGCACCACAACCTCCGTCTCCCCCGGCAGACGCAGGGGGGTGCGGAGATAGGTGATGTTGTTGGCGGTGACGGTCGAGACCATCAAGGAGCCCAATGGCAGCGCCATCGATGGTGAATGGAAGAGAAAGAAGGAAGACAAGCGGCAACAAAGCTCTGATCGAAGCGACGGGCGTCACAGCGTGGCAGCCACAAGGAGCAGAGGTAAGATGAAGAGGCAGGGGAGCGTGAGCGAGAATGATGTCCGCCGCCCCCTCGCCCCAATTTATAAGCCCCAGTTCGAACGTGGGGAGTGGGTTTGTTTGTACTCACCTTTCCCACTTCCCCGCAATAAGTGCGCACACACGCACGCAATAACTTCATGGGGAAGAGCAAAGGACTTGCAAACGCTGCAATAAATCCGCGCACGTGGGCCAAGGGCACGGGACGGTGGGCCCGAGCATATCGCCTAGTCCCGTCACGCGCGTGGCCTGTCAGGCCCCTCCGACTTCCAAGCGACACGTGGTGCCCGTGCGAAGCCTGAGGGATTGCCCCAAGATTCGACGGACCCTTCGGTTTCCCACCACTGTCGGGGTGCCGCGATCCGGTTTCCAGAAACCGGCATACAGTGAGTGTTGCCGGACCCGGCGGTCACAAGATTCATCTTTTCAAGGGGGGAAACTGTCAAGGCCCTCCCATCCGAAGGCACCGGACCTTCACAGCTTCAGGGACTACTATCAGGGGGATGAACCCCGGGCAGGCAACGGAACCCGGATCCTTTTCCAAAACAACGGGGCCAGCATCGCCCCTCAAGCCGACCCGCGCTTGGCCAGGTCGCTCAACCCGGCCAAGCCCCTCAACCCGGCCGAACTCTCCGACCCTGCCAGGCTCCTCGACTCGGCCCCGACAATAGGCTCAAGGTAGACGAACCCGGCTCACCAAGACTTCTCCAACAAGCCAGCTCCACCCTTGGCGTGTTCCTCAACCCAGCCATGGGTCAGCTCCCGTCCCATCCAGGCCGTACGATGGGACGAGTCTCCATCTACCAAATGACCGAGGCAACAGTGCCCCGCCCATGCCTCTGGTCAGCTGGAATGAGGCAACACTGCCCCTCACCTACCCATTGACCAGGGCTGGCGTGGAAACAGTGCCTCCAACGTCACCAATGATGCCAGCAAGCGGTGACCTGACAGCGCGCCACTGTACCCAACTCAACTCAGCCACTCCTGGCGATCGACAAGACGATGAACAGTGCCCGTAGGCATGCGGGGCCCGCGCCTAGGGGAACCCGACGAACCATAGGCATCCAGCGGGTCCCAGCATTGGGTCCCCAGACGCTGACGACCCGGCCCTACGACCTTGTAACGTTACCATTGTACCCCTGGGGGGTTGGTCTATAAAACCCCCCAGGAGCTCTCACACACACAAGCAAGCACACAGTAACCTAGCCACCCGATCGGTAGAACCCACAGGGAGAGGGAGCAGCCTAAGCCTTGGCCAGCCTTCCTTCTTCCTCCATACAGCTCCAGGAGCAACTCTATGCTGTTACACAGCAACCACACTCAGCAGGACTAAGGGTATTATCTCTCCGGAGAGCCCCAAACCTGGGTATGTCTTGCGTTCCGCGCTCGCTCATGCCAACCTCGCCTCTGGAGCCCACCAATGCCCTCGAGCCTCCTCCTCTGTTTAGCCATCCCATGGCATCTGCTGTGCTCCCACCACGACAACGAACCTTCTAGGGTCTCTTCTGGTCTAGAAAAATTAATCCAAAGTTTGTTCTTCATTTGGACATCGTTTGATTTTGATTTCCTAAAAAGCCAAAAACATGCAGAAAATAGCAACTCTTGCACTGGGCACTATGTCTATAGGTTAGTCCAAAAAATGATATAAGTTTCTTGTAAATGAATATAAAACATCCAAGATTGATACTATAATAGCCTGGAACAATCAAAAATTATAGATATGTTGGAGACATATCAAGCATCCCCAAGCTTAATTCCTGCTCATCCTCGAGTAGGTAAATGATAAAAGCAGAATTTTTGATGTGGAATGCTACCTATCATATTCATCATATAGTCTTTATCTTTCTTTGCATGGACATTAGAGTTTGAGTGATTCAAAGCAATAGTCTATAATTTGACATGAAAACATCAATACTCGAGCATATCAACAAGCAACTGTGACTTTCAAAATATCAGCACCAAAGAAAGTTATCCCTAGCCCATTATGCTCAGTCATTGATCCAACCATGAAACACACTCAAATATTAGCTACACCCCATGCACAAGTGATGACCAACAAGTATAGGGATCAATCGTAGTCCTTTCGATAAGTAAAAGTGTTGAACCCAACGAGGAGCAGAAGGAAATGAGAAGTGGTTTTCAGCAAGGTAATATCTGCAAGCACTGAAATTGTTGGTAACAGGTAGTCTGATAGCCATATTGTTGTATTATAGATATATTATTGAATTTGATTATGATCCTACATGTAATTATTATGAGAGAGGAAAATATATTTGTCGAAATTTCCATGTTACTAAATTACCTCTTGTTATGTTGGCATTGCTATTGTTTCTTTCTTCTTCCTTGCATATGTTAGTTTTTGCTTGGCTTGATAAATCTTTTCCCTATAAAATGCCTATGAATAGGATGTATGTTAGACTTAAACTTATTTTTCACATGCTATATGATTCTCTCTTTGTGCTTCAATTTTTTGTCTTTCATGTGAGCGTCATTAAAATTATCAACGCCTAGCTAAAAGGCTTTATAGAAAAGCGCTTGTTGGGAGACAACTCAATATTTTTATTTTTTGTTTTCATGAAAATACACAATATTACTTCTTTAGTAACTGTGTTTTAGTGTTTTAATTAGTGTTTGAGACAAGTAAGCCTTTGGGATGATCCATGGTGATAGTTGACCTGATCTTGCTGAAAAACAGAAACTTTTGCGCTCATTGCTGGAATCTTTAAAAATAACAGAAGCGTGATTTTGATCTGAATTTTTTACACAAGATTGATATACAAATTGCCTGAGTTTTCCTATTTTTCAGAATTTTTGGAGCTACAGAAGTATGGCTAGAATTCAGATTACTACAGATTGTTCTGTTTTTGACAGATTCTGCTTTCATTGTGTTGTTTACTTATTTTGATGAATCTATGGGTAGTATCGGGGGGTATGAACCATGGATAAGTTAGAATACAGTAGCTATAACACCAATATAAAATTGGAATGAGTTTACAACAGTACCTAAAAGTGGTTAGTTGTTTTATTATACTAACTGATCTTATGAGTTTTTTTTGTTGAGTTTTGTGTTGTGAAGTTTTCAAGTTTTGAGTAAAGTTTTGATGAACTACGGAATAAGGAGTGGCAAGAGTCTAAACTTGGGGATGCCCAAGGCACCCCAAGGTAATATTCAAGGAGAACCAAGCATCTAAGCTTGGGGATGCCCCGGATGGTATCCTCTCTTTTTTCTTCAATCCATCGGTAAATTTACTTGAGGCTATATTTTTATTCACCACATGATATGTGTTTTGTTTGGAGGTCTTGTATTATATGAGTCTTTGATTTTTAATTTTCCAAAATCATCCTTGCTGTGCACACCTTTTGAGAGGGACGCATATTAATCGTGAATTTATTAGAATACTCTATGTGCTTCACTTATATCTTTTGAGCTAGGTAGTTGCTCTAGTGCTTCACTTATATTTTTTTAGAGGACGGTGATGGTTTTATTTTGTAGAAAATTGATAAACTCTCATGATTCACTTATATTATTCTGAGAGTCTTAAAAATAGTATGGCAATTTGCTTAGGTTATGAATTTGGTCCTAGTATGATGGGTATCCAAGAGGGATATAATAAAAAAACATTCATAAAGAGCATTGAATGTATGGGAAGTTTAATTCCTTGCATTTGTTTTGAGATATAAAGATGGTGATATCAGAGTCATGCTAGAGAGTAATTGTGGATTAGTAGAAATACTTGTGTTAAGGTTTGTGATTCCTGAAGCATGCACGTATGGTCTATCATTATGCGATGAATTTAGAGCATAATTTATTTTTGATTTTCTTCTTTATGAGTGGCGGTAGGGGATAAGCGATGGTCTTTTCCTACTATTCTATCCCCCCTAGGAGCATGCGTATTAGTACTTTGCTTTGATGGCTAATAATTTTTTGCAATAAGTATGTGAGTTCATTATGACTAATGTTGAGTCCATGGATTATACTCACTCTCACACTTCCACTATTGCCAGCCTCTCTAGTACCGTGCAACTTTCGCCGGTGCATTAAACCCACCATATACCCTTCCTAGAAATAGCCACCATACCTACTATTATGACATTTCCATAGCTATTCCGAGATATATTGCCATGCAACTTCCATTGTTCTGTTTATTATGACACATACCATCATTGTCATATTGTTTTGCATGATCATATAGTTGACACAATATTTGTGGCTTGGCCACCGTTCAAATTTGTTTACATGTCATGCACTCACGCTAGATCATTGCACATCCCGATACACCAATAGAGGCATTCACATAGAGTCATATCTTTGTTCTAGTATCGAGTTGTAATTCTTGAGTTGTAAGCAAATAAAATTGTGATGATCATCATGATTAGAGCATTGTCCCATGTGAGGAAAGAATGATGGAGGCTATGATTGCCCCACAAATCTGGATGAGACATCGGACAAAAAATAGAAAAAGAGGCCAAAGAGCCGAAAAGAAAAAAGAGAGAAAAAAAGAAAAAAAAGAAAAGAGAGAAGGGACAATGTTACTATCGTTTTGCCACACTTGTGCTTCGAAATAGCACCTCTTCATGATAGAGAGTCTCCTATTTTATCACTTTCGTATACTAGTGGGAATTTTTCATTATAGAACTTGGCTTGTATATTCCAATGATGGGCTTCCTCAAATCGCCCTAGGTCTTCATGAGCAAGCAAATTGGATGCACACCCACTTAGTTTTATTTTGAGCTTTCATACACTTATAGCTCTAGGGCATCTGTTGTATGGCAATCCCTACTCACTTGCATCGATATAAATTGATGGGCATCTCCATACCCCATTAATTTGCCTAGTTGATATGAGACTTTCTACCCTTTTTGTCTTCTCCTCACAACCTCCATCATAGTCTATTCCACCTACAGTGCAATATCCATGGCTCACGCTCATGTATTGCGTGAAAGTTGAAAAGGCTATAGAACATTAAAAGTATGAAATAATTGCTTTGCTTGTCATCAGGGTTGTGCATGATAAATACTTTGTGTGATGAAGATAAAGCATGACAAGATTATATGGTTTTGTAGGGATAACTTTCTTTAGCCATGACATTTTGAGAAGACATGATTGTTTTATTAGTATGCTTGAAGTATTATTGTTTTTATGTCAATATTAAACTTTTGTTTTGAATCTTATGGATTTGAATAGTCATGCCACAATAAGAAAAATTACATTGATAAACATGTTAGGTAGCATTCCACATCAAAAATTCTATTTTTATCATTTTCCTACTTGAGGACGAGCAGGAATTAATCTTGGGGATGCTTGATACATCTCCAACGTATCTATACTTTTTCATCGTTCCATGCTATTATATTATCTATCTTGGATGTTTTATATCCATTAAAATGCTATATTATATCATTTTTTGGGACTAACCTATTAACCTAGTGCCCAGTGCCAGTTGCTATTTTTCCTTGTTTTTGTCTTTTACAGAAAGTTAATACTAAACGGAGTCCAAATGGAACGTAACTTTTTGAGGATTTTTCTTGGACCAGAAGACAACCACGAAGCTTCGAGAAGAGGCCAGAAAACCCACGAGGGGGGCACAAGCCCTAGGGGCACGCCCCTGGGCTTGTGCCCCCCCCCCCCCAGTGGCTTTCTAACCCTAATCTCTACTCTATAAATACCCAAATACTCCCCTTACGTTAGAGGACACACCAAAAATACTTTTCCACTGCCGCGAGCTTCTGTTCTCGTGAGATCCCATCTTGGGGCCTTTTTCGGCCCTCTGTCGGAGGGGGATTTGATCACGGAGGGCCTCTACACCAACCTTGCTGCCCTTCCGATGATGTGTGAGTAGTTTACCACTGACCTATGGGTCTGTAGCTAGTAGCTAGATGGCTTCTTCTCTCTCTTTGATCTTCAACACAATATTCTCCTCAATGTTCTTGGAGATCTATTCGATGTAATCTTCTTTTCCGTTGCGTTTGTTGAGATCCAAAGAATTGTGGATTTATGATAAGATTATCTATGAATATTATTTGAGTCTTCTCTGAACTCTATGCATGATTAAGATAGCTTTGTATTTCTCTCCGATCTATCGATTTGGTTTGGCCAACTAGATTAGTTTTTATTGCAATGGGAGATGTGCTTCGTGATGGGTTCAATCTTGAGGTGTCCTCACCCAGTGACAGTAGGGGTAGCGAGGCACATATTTGTATTATTGTCATTAAGGATAAAAAGATGGGGTTTTTACCATATTGCTTGGATCTATCCCTCTACATCATGTTATCTTTCTTAAGGCATTACTCCGTTCTTGTTAACTTAATACACTAGATGCATGCTGGACAGCGGTCGATGTGTGGAGTAATAGTAGTAGATGCAGGCAGCAGTCGGTATACTTGTCATGGACATGATGCCTATATTCATGAACATTGCCTTAGAGATCGTCATAACTATGCATTTTTGTATTAATTTCTCAATAGTAATTTGTTTACCCACCGTATGCTTTCTTCAAGAGAGAAGCCTCTAGTGAAACCTATGCCCCCGGGTCTATTTCTCATCATATATTTTCATATCCATAAAATAAAAAACCCAAAAGTACCTTGCTGCAATTTATTTATATTTACTTTATTTTGCCTTTTACTTATCTTTTATATCTATCTCTATTAGATCTCACTCTTGCAAGTAACCGTGAAGGGATTGACAACCCCTTTTTGTGTTGTGTGCAAGTGTTTGTTAGTTTGTGCAGGTTCATCTATTGGGGACTTGCTTGTACCTCCTACTGGATTCATACCTTGGTTCTTAACTGAGGGAAATACTTATCTCTACTTTGATGCATCACCCTTTCCTCTTCAAGAGAAAAATAACCGCAAGCTCAAGAAGTAGCAACGGTCGGTAGGGCGGCCGTACACGAGCGGCGTAGATCGAAGGGCGGGCCGGCACGCGCAGGGCGGCTATTATGGGCCGCGCATGGCGCGAGGCTGCAGGGTCGTGGCGATGCAGGTGTCCCATTTGGAGCAAGGCGGTGATGGCCCGCACAAGGCGACGGGCGGCCGACATGCGAACAGCAGTTGGCCCTGATGGGCCACCTCGGCGTGCGTGGCATCTGGGTCGGAGGAGAGGCCGCTTGGTCGTGCCAGGGTCGAAGTAGAGGCGTGCGAGGATCGACGGTGGTGAGTGGCGACGCAACCCGATCGTAGATTGGAAAACCAAAAAGGGAACACCAATCAAAGTGACACGCGCGAGAGAGAACTAAAAATCCGGAGCAAGGGCTCAAGAAAAACACTCTCTAGGGCAGCCGGTCGACATGACCGGCGGACGAATCCTAGGTACGGGCGGCGCGACCCTCGGCGGCTGTCATGGAGGCCGACCGCCCCAGGGGCGGCGCGCGGCAGCTAGGGTTGGATAGGTTAGGCTGATACCATGTTAGAAGGGATATAGAGGGATTGGTGGAATCGTTGTTTATTGCTTGAGCCTCGTGGGTAGGAGTACAATGACAAACTTGAAGTATAAGACAAGGCAGGAACGAATCCTAGTCTATGTCGTCATTCCTAATAATCAATCTACTCAACAAAAACAAATAGTAAATAAATTTTATAAATTCTATTTTTTGGATGTTCTTGTTAGTCAAACAAATGTGCTTGATAATTTTTGCGAAATGGGATAACAGTGTCGCGTCGATAAAAAGGCAAAATTAAGTGTAACATTTGTAGGTAACATTTGGCCTTCGATTTTTTTCACACAGGTCAAAATTCTTAAACTTTTCAACTAAAAATTTGCATATAGTATTTGGGTGTTGAAAGATCGAGGATGTCGCCTAGAGGTGGGGGGTGAATAGGCGCTTTAAAATAATTACGATTTAGGCTTGAACAAATGAGGAATAAACCTAGCGGTTAATTTGTCAAGCACAAAACCTAGAACAACTAGGCACACCTATGTGCACCAACAACTTATGCTAAGCAAGATAAACAACCAAGTGATAGCAAGATATATGATCAGAAACAATATGGCTATCACAAAGTAAAGTGAATACGTAAAGGGCTCAGGTAAGAAATAACCGAGGCATGCAGAGACGATGATGTATCCCGAAGTTCACACCCTTGCGGATGCTACTATCCGTTTGGAGCGGTGTGGAGGCACAATGCTCCCCAAGAAGCCACTAGGGCCACCATAATCTCCTCACGCCCTCGCACAATGCAAGATGTCGTGATTCCACTACGGGACCCTTGAGGGCGTCACCGAACCCGTACAAATGGCAACCCTTGGGGGCGGTCACCAAACCCGTACACTTTGGCAACCCTTGGGGGCGGTCACCTGTATCCGTCAAATTGCTCGGGGTGATCTCCAATACCTAATTGGAGACCCCGACACTTGTCCGGAGCATTACACCACAATGATTGAGCGTCGAACACCACCAACCATCTAGGGCGCCCAAGCACCCAAGAGGAACAAGCTCAAGGGTACCAAGCACCCAAGAGTAATAAGCTTCTCAACTTGTAACTTCCACGTATCATTGTGGAGAACTCAAACCAATGCACCAAATGCAATGGCAAGGGCACACGGAGTGCCTAAGTCCTTCTCTGCCAAATCCCACCAAAGCAACTAATGCTAGGGAAGAAAATGAGAGGAAGAACAAGAAGGAGAACACCAAGAACTCATAGATCTAAATCCAAGGGGTTCCCCTCACATAGAGGAAAAAGTGATTGGTGTAAATGTGGATCTAGATCTCCTCTTTCTTTGCCCCCCAAAACTAGCAACAATCCATGGAGGGAATGAGAGATAGCAAGCTCGAAGAAGGTCAACAATGGAAGCGGTACTACCACTCATGGGAGCGGTACTACCGCTAGGGAGGTGGAAGCCCTTTGAAAAACAACAGCGAGGAGGCAAAAGGCCGGTAAAACTGCCGGAGCGGTACTACCGCTCGTACTCAAGGTACAACCGCTAGGGGTAGTGGTACTACCGCTAAGGGTAGCGGTACTACTGCTTTCAAGCGGTACTACTGCTCGTACTCAAGGTACAACCGCTAGGGGTAGCGGTACTACCGCTAAGGGTAGCGGTACTACTGCTTGCAAGCAGTACTAAAAGAATACATCTGTGCCTAGCACTGCTGGACTTATGACGAGTTTTTGGTCCGGAGAGGAAGTAGCCACGGTAGTACCACTACAAGCGGTAGTACCACTCCCAAGAGCGGTAGTAAAAAATTACATCCCCTCCAAGCGGTAGTACCGCTCCTGTGAGCGGTAGTACCGCTGCAGCCTTTTTAAGGACACCAAAACTAACACAACTTTTGCAAACAGACTCCGAATTCAATGAAACCAAGTTTGTTGGAAAGCTAGCGACAAGGGCTAACACAATCTTGATAAAAATAACAATAAGAAGGACATTATAAAAGGCCCATAAGAAAATGGTGAGAACCCTTCCTTGAATAAGACTGGTAAAACCTCCAACATCGAAAACACAATAGAAGAAGCATGTGAACTCCGTTTTCGATGAACTCAAGCTTGTCAAGAAGATGACCATAAGCTCCAAATCTCACAAGGAGCAAAACAAACAAGAACCAAGAAATATGATGCAAGCATAAAATGGTTTGATCTCTCTATGAACGATACGATCAAGCTACTCACTTGAGAGCCCCCCTTGATAGTATGACAATCGATCCTATAACCCGGTCTCCAAACAACCACCATGAGACCGGTAAAATAGAGAACCTATCAAGGCCAAACCTCTGCCTTGCACAAAGTCCACTTGAGCTAGATGTAGTCGATCTTGACTTCCTCAAGTTGGACCACATTTCTTGATTGCGTTGGCTTGGTGAAGACTAGTATATTGCTCCCCCATACTCCACTATGGGTGAGCCACTCTTCAGCACATATTCACAAGTCCATTGTCACCACAATGGACGGCAATCTTCAAGCACTTGATCTCTTAGTGATGCGTCACTTGAACATGCACACTGCAACCTAACCCCACAAAGAACTCTCACGAAGACCATGGGTTATTACACAAAGCGTAATTGACAATGCTTACCATACCATGGGATCACTTGATCCATCTCGGTACAACTTCTACGCTTTGTGTGTTGACCAACTTGATTCACTCTTTGACTTAGTCTTGATCAGCCTCTCACATGACCAATCTTTAAGTAATTCCTTGAATAGCACCTTGGTCATCACAAACTCTCCTTGAAACCAACAAATGGACTCCAAGAAAAGACTATGGACAAATCCTTCAAATATAACTCAAGGCAACCATTAGTCCATAGAGATTGTCATTAATTACCAAAAGCAAACATGGGGGCACTGCATGTTCTTTCAATCTCCCCCATTTTCGTAATTGATGACAATCACTTTAAAGAGAGTTTATATAAGGAAATATGCATCACCATGCAATGCAAAGCAAGAAGTAACAACTCTCTAATCTTATCCACAAAACTCTCTGAAACTTCTCCCCTATTGGCATCGATTGCCAAAATGGAAGAAAAGCTTAGAAGGCCAATATAAATTGTGTTCCTCCATAAATTGTGTATTTCTCAACAACAGAGTGGAATGCAATACACATATCCAATGTTAAATACTTGGAGGAAGACAAACTATATTGAGGCCCAAAGACTGCAAAAGAACAATATGTCACAAAGACATAACAAAGAGAGAAACAAGCAATCAAGCAATCAAAAGATACCAATTGAAGCAAGCTATCAAAAGATACCAATTGAACCAACTAGACCAATGATCCTACGTGCCACATGAATAAAAGATATTATGATATGAGCAGAGGAGTGTTCTAGAGAAGTTAGAGAAGCTCCCCATGATTTGTGCACAATTTAGTTTTGTAATTGAATACAACAAGCACAAAATAGGATCGTCACTCCCCAAGATCAATAGAACCTCACGACAAGTGCAAGAGAGCAATGGAGTGTTCTAAAGACACTAGTGAAGCTCCCCATGATTTGTGCACTCCTTACAATATTTGCATTAGGATACCAAGTGCACAAAATAGGATCATCACTCCCCAAAAATCAATAGAAACTCACAACAAGTGCAAGTGAGCATGTAGGAAACAAAGTCTAGCACTTGCAACAAACAAATAGTTGAGCAACATATAAAAGAGGCAACTTAAGAGTAGGCTCAACCAAAATGATGTGTGTGAGTCATGGCAAAGCACTTGAGAAGACTAAGGTAAGGGTGAGCATTAAGCATCAACATAGTCTTGAATAGTGGAGATACAAGGTGCATGACATGTCCTTCCCGCACAGACCAAGCAAATGGGTTCACAAGCACAGTAAATATGCAAAATGAATAACCGACACTTGTGACAACCCATGGTGAAGAAAGAAAATGATAGCTTTGTTAAGAGGAGGGATACCAATCGAAATGGCAAAAGCCTCATCAAGACAAGAAAGAGAGAAAATATGTTCACCAGAACAGAGCGCATCAAGATGCAACGATATAAGATTCGCACTCATGATAAATCCTTTCACATAACCACCAAGGAAAGGTGGACATGAAAGGGTTGTGGGGCTTTGCCTCATAGTAAATATTCAAAAAAAAGTGGACGTGAAAGAATAAGGATATCAACTCCAGATGTAACTTCTCTCAAGTGTATAAGATTCTAGGTAGATGAAAATCATGATGATATCAATCCACAAAGAAGGATAAACACACGAAATAGTTACAAAAAGGAAAGAACAAGATATCCACAAGGAAGTCATAAATATACCAATAAGAAATTTGCTTGAGAGCATAGCACATGGCTAGATATGGTCTTATTGTATATAAATGAATTCCAATCACACGAACATCAAAGATATCATAACTAGCAACAATAGATCATTGTTGGGATGCTTTGAGAAAGTAAACAAGTATCATAAGAAAGAATGAATAACATGTCATGCTACAACCTACACAAGGTTGATGCAAGAAATGTGTGCATGAAGTATATGAAGATACTTGTTACCAAGCTAACATTGGAAGGATGTAGGAGATACCAATTGAAGGTAGATAGTAGTTCATTGATCATCCTAGCTTGACTCCAATAAGCACATAGTGACAACACCTTCCTTATGAGTGAGCCGAGCATCCAATGCATCTCTAATTGTTCCTAGAATAACAACACAAACAAAATGGTACCCAACCTCATTGGGACCAAAGAGTTAGAAACACCAATACATAGGAGAAACTCCACATACATATGTGCACACACACACACACACACACACACACACACACACACACACACACACACACATATATATATATATATACATACATCTGGGCTATTCTGTTACGCGTAACAGGATATTATTCTGTTACCCTTTTTGAACTGACGTTTTCAGGTGGTTGTACTGATGTTTTCGAAGCGGTTGAACTGATGCTTTCAGTTGTGTTTAACAGATCGTCTTCTTTAGTTCAAAAACTTTTTTAAATTTTTTTGTCGGAATGGGGCGTGTAATATATTGTTGCAAAGCTCTTGACAACCATATTTCAAGTATATTGAACGTTTTTGCAAAATCATTATGGTTTAAGAGCAGTTTTGAAAAAACTGTTTTTTTTAAAACCGAAAACGTGAATCGTATTTTGGTCTCAATTTTCAAACCATTTGTCGGAATGGAGCAAATAAGATGGCGTTGGAAAGCTGGTGAAAATACGCATCTTCCATATATGTATTGTTTTTTCTAATTCTATATGATTTAAAAGTAATTTGAAAAACGGTGAAATTCTGGGCGAAATGTATTTTCACGATTTTTTGCAAACAGTTTGTCGGGTTGACACAAATGATACGGTGTTGGAAAGCTATGGAAAATGCGCAACTTTTTTGTATAGAAATGTTTTTCTAATTCCTTACGATTTAAAAACGAATTCGAATACGGTCAAATTTCATTTTGAACGCGATTTCTTTAAAAAGTTTGTCGAAATATGGCAAATAATATACCGTTGGATAGCTATCGAAAATGCGAAACTTAGTCATGTTGAACATTTTCTCTACTTCGCAACTGTTTAAGAGTAATTTAGAATACGGCATGACGGATCTTGCTGTTTTCTTTTCTGAAAAACAGAGTAGTCGTACTGATATATGTGTATGTTTGTACTGAGCTATTTTTTGTAGAGTAATTTTGAATGGATCCGAAAAAGTATACATGTACTGATGTTTGCATGAGTTTGTACTAAGCGTGTTTTCACATATTACACTTTGTTCTATTTTTTGGGTAATTTTTTTCTCGTAAGTTTTCAACGGTTTACTGTATCTTAGCCCCGAACTTGCATGGTTTTTATTGTTGAACTGAATGTTATTTTTTTGCCAAATTTTTTTGCGTGTTTCTTTTTTTTGAAGTCAATTTTTTTTTGCAACGAATGTTCTAGATTTCTCTTGTTTTGCAACTTGAACTTTTTACCATTTTAAACTTTTACCAACTTGAATTACCATGTGTGGATGAGCACTTGAACTTGTAGAATTTAAAATTTTCTGTTTTAATTCTCATTTGTTTTCTTGTCCGAACTTATGATATCATCGTCATTGAACTTGCGTGGTTTCTGTAGCTGGACTAAAATCCATGTTGTTTGTGAAAACCAGGAAAATTGCATCTCCTCAATGGGTCATAATGCAAGCATCGCCGCCGGCAATACTTGGCGCACCAGAGAACCTATACTGCTGGATTTGTCGAGAGAGAACTGAGGGCAGCACATCCCTTTTTTCTGCAGCAGCTACACTTGGTTTACCAACTCACACACACACAAAAAATTGATAACAAGTTGGCACATGACCTGATAACAAGAGCACACATGAACTGACAAACAAGAGCATACCGGTGATTAACATAATATAAATCCATTGTTGTTTTTTCCATTTGTTAAGTTGCTTTTTTCCTTCGAACCTTTACTGCTATGATTTTCTTTTTGCAAATTTGTCCTCTTGAGTCAGAACTTAGACAATTCTTATTTTTAACTTATGGTACTAGAGAGTTTGTACTTCTCAAAAAACAATCACTCGATGTTTTTTTAGTTTTAGTTTTTAATTTTCTTTCTCATCCTTATCCTTACTGTCAATGTCATCACGATCGTACCTTTGTGGTTTATATAGTTGAACGGACTTGCATTTTTACCATTCCTTCTTTTAAAAACTTATGTTTTCTTCTCCAAGAACTTCCTACCTGGCAAGAATATTCATGAACGAACAATATTTCTTCTATGTGGAATACACAAGATCTCCTCAATGGGCCATGATGCAGGCATCACCGCAGGCAATACTTGGCGCACCGGAGAACCTGTACTGTTGGGTTTGTCGAGAGAGGACTGAGGGAACACGTCGGCGTTGGGAAGGCAGATGCAAGTATTGGAGTTCAGCCTAAAATCACAAGAGAATGGATCAAAATGTAATTTTAAATCTTAATACTGACAACTATTCGATCCAGTTTCCTTTACATACAAGATTCATTCAGTCCTACACAAGTAATACCCGACCACCTTCACTTGAAACAACCAGCAGCCACAATCTGCTACAACTCAACTAGAGCATGAAAATTTGTAACATGAATTTTGCTAATGAATATCTACTGATAAACTACTGCAGCTCTTGTTGTCGAACAGTACTCAATTTGGACAGGCAGCTAAGCCTCCAAGGCGCATGTATTAATTTATCTAGTTGACAATAGGTACCAAACGTGTAAAACTAGAGAAAAATACACTGCAGCCCTTGTCAATTTTTCTGTCTCTCACTTTGTGAGTACACCGAAGATGAATTATCAGCATGCCACTTTTTGCTCCATGTAGCAAAGTGTGAGAAGAAAAGTAAACAAATGAATCATCACCCAGCCGCAGTGTTTCCTATTTTGGAATCCATTGAGCTGAAAAAAGCCTACAATGTTTACTGAAAAAACCATACTAGGCGAACTTTAAAAAGCATACAAGCAGATATGGGGAAAAAGCAGACATCGACGGCTCAATATGAGAAAGGTAGACGAGCATACAATCATTATCACATTTTTGATAGTTTTAATTTTGGCTGAACTTTTTGGTTTCCTGACTTTGAACTCATGTTTTTTTGTAGGGGCTTGCTCCAGCCCAGGAAACGGGAGCTTAATTGAACAAAACATGAATAAAGAAGGATCCAACCTGAAGTGTGAACTACTCTGAACTTTTATTGAGATTTTTCTTGAACTGAAGCATCCTGCATGGGATCCTTCATACCTCCGATCCCGGCGCACCGCAGATTTTATTGTTGAATCTGTATTTCTACTAATAGCAAGGAAGAAGCTTGGTCAGCGTTGGAATATGACTATTGTAAAATAAATTCATATGTACCCAGCCACTAACTATTACCGACATTAGTAACTCTCTTTGTTGGCAGCACAACATATATGTTACTTGCATGTTCTGGACATAAGAAAATGGTTGTCGCTCACAAAGACATGTACATACATCATTTGGAAGATCAGTTGTCATGCTTAGGTCTTCGTATACAGTTTTTTTACATGGTCTTTGTATATAGTTACATACCATATGTACAAGCATCGGCCCTTCAAGTACAAGCCCGCCAAAAAGGTTGCTGAACTTGTATTTCTACATTGTTTTTGTCTCGAACTTAACTAGTTATTTTGTGGCTTATAGAGTACTCTCCCTCTGTAAACTAATATAAGAGCGTTTAGATCACTATCTAAGCGCTCTTATATTAGTTTACATAGGGAGTACTATTACGTATTGTGTCAAACAACTTTCATGTTCCAAGTTCGGGTGGGGACATCATGACACACTCTCTTAACTAAAATGGAACCCCAAACAGCTCAAGGTTGAATGTAAGTGCAGAACCATCATGTAGTAACAAGTCAGAATTGGTTACCCATGCTCTAGCGTGGAGATCGAGGGGTGGAGGATCAATGTCCTTCTGGTTGATCACCACGAAATTATTGTCACTTCCTGATTAAAACCTGAATGATATAGAAACATGTGAGCACAATACTTGCCAAGAGAGAGAGAGCATGGGTGCACGCTAAGCAAAATACCATATTTTCTCAATAAAGTGATCTTCTTGACACATTCATCAACTTGTTATCTCTCTCTAGAAACCATCTTTTCTCTTCGTTCAATGTTTGAGCAGAAGATCCTGCATTTATTTTAGTTAGAAACTTGAGTATCTGCTAAATGGTTCACTTCGGTTATGCGACTAAAATAGGAAATTTTAGTAGGTTTGAAATTAGCATATGCTGCTGCGTGGGCAGGGACAAGTCTTAGTGAGGATGTGATCCATGGATGTTGTAGCTTGTAAGATGCCGCCGGCAAGGAAAAACAAGGATGGGTGGAGTCAGCATTGAATATTACCATGTAGTGATACTAATATAGAATTGTAGATGCACGAGAGACAGAATATGACCTGCTATAGTTGAGGAGGACGGATGCGTCTTGCTTGAGTGGTCCCTAGCTGTGCGTAAGAATAAAGGAGACATCTGCATCTGCAGCCGAGCAGAGGAACGGCAGCGGCGATGCCTTCCCGAACGTGATGAGGAGCTGGGGCTCGCCGGGGGTGGGGGTCACCGGAGCTGGGGCTCGCCGGGGGAGGAGGCCGGATGGCAGTGCGGTGGTGAGGAGGCCGGCCAGTGGCGCGGTGGGGAGGAGGCCGCTCAGAGGCGCGCTGGGAGGTGGCCGGCCGGCGGCACGGGGGGAGGAGGCCGGCCGGAGGCGCGCTGGGAGGAGGCCGGTCGGCGGGGCGGTGGGAAGGAGGTCGGACGGCGGTGGGCACAGGGAGGAGGTGGTAAGAAGGATCTGCGGGGGGATCAGGGTAGTTTTCTTCTTTTGGGCCGGCCGCGCCTTATAGGGACCGAGGGTAACAGAATAATATTCTGTTACCGGTAACAAAATAGTCCAACCCTATACATATATATATATACAGACGGTCTATTCTGCTAATATTAGCAGAATAACTATTCTGCACACCACTTCTGCACTGCACGCTGAACGCAAGTGCACTGCATCTTCTTGACGACGAGCACTGCAATATAGACTAGTGAACTTCGCGTCGGAAAAAACTGCACACAGTGTTTTTTCGGTACTGTTTTCGCTTTGATTTTTTATTGTTTATCGGAACGAGGCGTATAATATATCGTTGAAAAGATATGGATTAGGCGCAACTTCACTACGTTGAACACTTTTCGAGATTTCTCGCGGTTTAAGAGCAGTTTCAAAAACGGCGCGGCGGATGACGAGTGGCAGCGAACGTATTTTCGTGATTTTTTCTAAACCGCTCATCGGACTAAAGCAAATGATATTCCGTTGGAAAGATATCGTCAAGGCGCATCTTTTTCATATCTATTATGTTTTCTAATTCGTTACGGTTTAAGAGTAGTTTCAAATTTACTAAATCGCGGAATTATGTTTTTTGAAATTTTTGCAATTTTCGGTACTGTTTTCGCTCTAGTTTTTGAACTGTTTGTCGAAACGAGGCGTGTAATACGTCGTTGGAAAGCTATGGACGAGGCGCAACTGTCATATGTTGCAATGTTTTTGAGATTTCTTACGGTTTTAAGTTAATTTTGAAAATCGTGTGGCGGACGACGAGTTGCAGCTGCTGTTTTTCACGAAATTTTTACAAACTGCTGCTTGGAATGATTCAAACGCTATTCCGTTGGAAAGGTATCGACGAGGCAAAACTTTTTCATGTAGAGCACACTCTCTAATTCTTTACTGTTTAAGGGCGGTTTTAAATTTATCGAAATGCAGACACTCTGTTTTTCGCGACAGCCAAATCGACGTGCGTACTTCATCCGACTGAAAACCGCACTGCAACGGACGAAAAAGCGCACTGCATCACACGGGTAAGAGAACTGCATGGTTTCCTTTATTCAAACGTAAATTTTTTTCAAGAACGAGAAAGTAGAGTGCACTTCACATCGGGTGTAAATGAACCACAACACTATCAAGAAGTGAACCGCATTACTTTTTTTCGCATTCGTAACAATTTTTTCGCACTTACGGGATGAACAACATCATACGGCCGACCGCACTGCTTCTGAATGAAAACCGCAATGCATCGGACAGGCAAGCGAGCTGCATGATTCTTTTTGTCGAACGTAAATTTTCTCAGATGAATTTTTGTTGTCTTTTTTCCAACATTTTTCTATGAACGAGAGTGGACCGCTGAGAGGAGGCAAGTGAACCGCGACATACATCGAAATGAACCTCATTGCTATCTTTGTTGTTGCACTAAACTTTTAGCACTTTTATTTTGGGCACAAGTGAACAACATCACTCTTAAAAATGAACCACAGCCAAGGACCAAGAGCACTGCATGCATTGATGTAGTCGGCTAATTTTTAAAGCACACGTAACAATTTGCCCTTCATACATAGACAAGTGGGCTGCATGTCTTTTTGTGTGTTTTTCCTGTTTGTTTTTCTTGCTTTTTTGTTGTTAGCCTATACCTACAAATTAACCGCACTACACAACAAAGTCAAGAGTACGGCACCCAAAAATTAACTGCACTGCTTAAGGCATAACAAGTTTTTTAATGCAAGTTTTTTAAGGCACAACAAAGTCAAGATGAAGTGCACATCCAAAAATCTGCACTGGAAGATGGCCTACGTAGTCTGCTCGCCCGTCGCCAGTCCGACATCACACCGAGCAGTGGCTCGTGAGCTGCATCCAGCGAACTTCAAGGCAACAAAAATCTTCAGCAACCATAATGAGTCCCCGAACTGCACACCATAATGCGCGCCACGGCTCACTCGAACACCAGCTACACCTGCACCCCGCGATGATGAAATGCACCCGCACGCAAAAACACCCAATACTACAAGTGCAAGTGCACAAGCACTTAACCGCTGCACGCACACCTCCTGCTACGACCGACGGGGAAATCACACACACACTCATGGTGCTTTGGCTGCCACAGGAAGAACTACACATAGATTTTTTTTTCCACCGGAGGCTTTGGTCGTCGGGAGAGCAAGAAGTCAAAACTCACAAGCCTTTGGAACTGCAATGAAGCCATGACCGATGGGGAATCACGCATGCACTCATGGTGGCCGTCATGCTCTGATCGCGGTGGCCATGGATGATCCATATCGGGGCACGATGCACTGCACACTGGTTGAACTGTAGATGGAAAATCCAGAAAAAAGGGGGAAATTGTTTTGAACCGCACCGCACGGCGAGGTGCACCGCACCATGTGTCCCCGGTGAACCACTCTGGCATGGCACCCACGTACAGCAGCCGGAGGTAGTGAGAAGGGAGGGGAGCGGGACAACACAGATAGGAGAGCTCCACCGCGGGATTGTCGAAGGGCGGCGAGGCAAGGCAGGGCCATGGCGGATCTGGTCGTTGGGAGGGTGGATCCGGCCACGGCGACCAGCAGGCGGCGCCCCCACATATTTCTTTGCAACAGGAGAAGGCACGCAGCAGCGGTGTGAGAGCTCCTTTCCCTGCCGGTGCGGAGCCGGGAGCATGCATGCGAGCACCGGATGCAGGCAGATGCACGCAGCCGCGCATCACCTATGGCGTGGGGGGGATGGGTCGTGGATGCCCAAATCAGACGGTGATAGGGGAGGTGGGAGGAAGCTCGCCGGCGAGTGGCCCGAATGGCGGAAGGAGGGGAGGTTGGTCGGTGTCAGGGCAGAGGTAACAGGAGGAGTGGAGGGTGTGGTGGGATGCGGGGTGGCAAGATTCGGCGGAGCCGTGGAGGGCGACGCGGGGTGCGGTGACAGAGGTGCGGGGCGGGGTGGCGGCTTAGAGGGGAGGGCGACGGTGGTCGGAGGTTGCGCGCGGGAGGAAACAAGCTAGGGTCGCTCCGGCGCAGCGAGGAAGGAGGCAGGAGGGAGAAGATGGAGCGGATCGGGGAAGTGGATAGGGGTCCGTTCGGGTGGTGGACTGGTTGGGTGTGGGTGTTTCTGTTGCGGTTCGCTTCAGCTGTGCGGGACAGTGGTTATGTGTTAGCAGAATAAGAAACTGATGTGCAGAATAACACTCTTAAGGGGTGTTAGCAGAATATATATATATATATATATATATATATATAGGACAAATGTTTCCTACAAGCAGTGGTAGTTACCACCACTTGCGTTTTGTATGTTGTATGTAGTATCTGTCGAAACCGAGAGTATGTACGTGTAGTATGTAGTATATAACAATGATTAGGTAGTATATATACAAATTTTTAGCTAGTATGTACCATTTTTTGAGTATACTCTTTTTTACGTACAAATATGTACGTATTTCACAAATATAACAAAAACTATGGGCTCATATGCAATTTTTTCATGTAACTTGTTTTGAAATATCTTATATATAATATATGAACATATTTAAAATAATAAAATAGTATATATAGTACCACATGCTAGTATATGAGACATGTGGGGTAACTACCATCGGGTGGTAGGAAGAGATAAATTTCATGCACATCTCATCCAAATTGAGACTTGGTGGAGTTTCACTTATATATTGGGTCAAAGAAAGAAAGCATGTGAAATAAAATACATGAAGTAAATATGCATGCTCAAAACTTTCAAGAAACAAAACCAAATGAAAATAAATACCAAGTGAAAATAAGTTAGCAAATGGAGAAATCATCACTTGGAAGATATCATTACAAGCTACATCAAGGAATGAGATATCCATTGAAACACACAAAATGATATCAAACTCCCAAAATAGAGGATGGTTCCAAACAAACCAAGCTCTCTTCAAAGTTTCATGATGGCACAAAGTACCAAAAAGAAACGGCTTGCCGTCCACCAAAACACACTTAATATGGATCACAATATGAGTGTTTTATCGAAAATAGGATAGCTCCCCCACGAGTGGTGCATTATAGAGAATTTGCATTTGAATACAAAATGGACAATGTGGGATCACCACTTTCACTATATCAAGAAAACACTAGATAAGATCAAGAAAACAACAAGATCCTCAAGTGGCACAGAAGGCAATGGGAGTTGACACAATCTTGGCAAGAGATAAGGAAAATGGAAACAAAACCCAATGAAGATAATCAATAATTTCGACCACACATAAGTGAGTATCAATTGTCAAATGACAATAAGTATTTGGAAATGATTCCCGGTGGTAGATAGAATGAAATCCAATATCATATTCACACCAAGAACAAGCATATTGAAACTTGTATAGCTAACATGTGACCTATGAACAAGATAATTTACAATATCAACTCTAGGTGACAATATCTCAAATGTACACATTTTCCAGGCTTGTAATATGCACATAGTATATTACTCCCCCATAATGTGATACCAAAGAAAACTTAACAAGAGGCAATAAGAGGATCCAACAAGAGATAATTAATGGATTATTTAGAATTTAAATTTCTCATGAGAAGACATACGACATAGTGACTAGATAAGCTTGCAATATCAGTACTAGGTGGTATTCCTCATGTACACACATTTGTGGGACTATGAGGTGCACAAAGCACATCACTCCCCCAAAATGGGATGTTCCATTAATCTCTCACAAGAGCCAGTTAAGATACAAACAAGATGCAAAAAGGATCAACACACAACTCACACGAACATGAAGTGCAAACCAACATACACATACTTGATTACTCAAGATAAGAAAATTGGAAGCACACATATACAAACACATGCAAGGTACAAAACCAAAACATGCAAAGGGGCAAGTAACTTTCAATGTAAATAATTTAAGTACAAGTTACCGCAAGGAGGCACATTGGATATGAGATAGAAACTTGATAATCCGAATGACTTGGCTTGAGATAATATGAATGATGAAGACCACTTGATTCTTCATAATGTAGCCAAGTCTCCAATGCCCTCCAACAACACCTATTGATAAAGTTTGAGCTTGTTGGTCCCCAAGCAAGTTGGGTCCTAAGAGGTTAGTCACAATAGGCTTGTCAACCCAAATGGTTCTTTTCTTGACACCACTTTGAGTACCAACAAACTTGGCAAACACATTGCCAACCTTATCCTTACCAAGAGAATTGATATTATCAATAATAATTGGGTTGGATAAGTTACCACTAGTGGATGAAGAAGCAACGTGACCTTTCTCACGACATAAGTAGCAACGTCTACTCATCATTTTCTTCCCACTTGATTTCTCAACAAGAGAAGCATTAACTAGAGTCTTCTTGGGAAGTGGCCTTTCTTCAAATTGAGGTTGAGCATGAGATTGAACTTGTTGCATCTTTCCTTGTTGCTTGTCACTAATGGCGTTCTTCTTTAACGGGCAAGATTTAACATGATGCCTTTCAATTTTGCACTTGAAGGAAATAATCTTGGCCGAATTCTTGAGTTATTCTTGGCCCTTTTTCTTATTTATATTGGACTTCTTCTTCTTATTGGAGTTGAATCCAAGTCCACCTTTGTCATTGGGGAATTTTTGCACACTCAAGATATTTTTGAGTGTGGACTTCCCTTCATGACACTTTCCCAAGTCTTTCTTCAAAGAAGTGACTTAGTCCTTGAGCTCTTTGATTTCCTCTACATGGTTAGTATCAACACATGTGCTAGAGGAAGTATAAGCTTCATCGTTAGAGCTACAAGTCAAGGAAAGCAATTCATCACAAGATGTGCCAATGTTATGCATAGATGAATTATGAGGACTAGCACACGACATGATAATATTTTGACTTGAATTAGTGCTAGTATCCACATGAGACTCACTAGATGTTACCTTGATAATCATAGCCTCATGAGCTATCTTTAGCACATTATGGGATACTAGAAGATCATCATGCGAGCTTGTGAGCTTTACGTGACTTTCTTCCAATTTCCTATAAGTGCTAGATAGCAATTCATGTTGAGCCCTTAGCTCAACATTCTCCTTCAAAATGGATGCCTCACTAGAAATAGAGTTAGAAGCACAAGAATCATCAATAATAGCAAGATGAGAAGGCAACTTGGCAAGCTCTTTAGAATATGAAGCTTTAAGTTGGGCATGAGTCTCGGT
This sequence comes from Triticum aestivum, assembly GCF_018294505.1. Taxonomy (NCBI): domain Eukaryota; kingdom Viridiplantae; phylum Streptophyta; class Magnoliopsida; order Poales; family Poaceae; genus Triticum; species Triticum aestivum. The sequence continues at coordinate 639,625,309 of NC_057804.1, read as the reverse complement.
GAGTTTGATGAGCTCACTCTTAATGACCTTGAGCCATTTTTGAGGTGCCCAAAGTCCTCAAGGAGTTTAGCATGCGCAACTTCAAGCTTCTCATTTTTAGTTTCAAAGACATTAGCCACCTCAAGATCTCTATCATGAGATTCCTTCACTCTAGATAATTCTAGAGAAAAGGTCTCCTCAAGAGATTCCTTGGAGGTTTGTGCAAGTTCAAGAGATTGGGAGAGGTTCGCAATCTCATTAGCGTAATCACGCCCATTGAGGGAGTCCTGGGTTAAGGGGTCCTCATACGGCTGGACTATTTACATGGGACAGACTCTGGGGCTATGAAGATACAAGACCGAAGACTCTCTCTCCCGTGTCCGGATGGGACTCTCCTTGGCGTGGAAGGCAAGCTTGGTGTCTGGATAATGAAGATTCCTTTCTCTCTTACCGTTTATGTACAACCCTAGTCCCCTCCGGTGTCTATATAAATCGGAGGGCTTAGTCCGTAGAGGGAGAATCATAATCATACAGGCGGGACTTCTAGGGTTTAGCCATTACGATCTCGTGGTAGATCAACTCTTGGAATACTCATATTCATCAAGATCAATCAAGAAGGAAGTAGGGTATTACCTTCATAGAGAGGGCCCGAACCTGGGTAAACATCGTGTCCCCCGCCTCCTGTTACCATCGACCTTAGACGCATAGTTCGGGACCCCCTACCCGAGATCCGCCGGTTTTGACACCGACATTGGTGCTTTCATTGACAATTCCGTTGCGTCATCACCAAAAGTTTGATGGCTCCGTCAGTCATCCACAACAATGCAATCCAGGGTGAGATTTTCCTCCCCGGACAGATCTTCGTGTTCGGTGGCTTCGCACTACAGGCCAACTCATTTGGCCATCTAGAGCAGATCGACAACTACGCCCTTGTCCATCACGTTAGATTTGGAAGCTTGAATTATGTTGCCGATATCCGCGGAGACTTGACCTTCGATGTATTCGAGCCCATGACAGCCGCTCCCTGCCGCCATGATGAACATGACCTAAATCTGTCATCGGACCATGCCCAGGAGATAGCACCTGTAACTGCTTCGGCCCTAGGTCCGGAGCAGACTGCATCGTCCAAAGACAGGAAGCTCAACCCCGCCACGAGAGCCGCAGACTCATCGGCACTAGAGCCGCACATAGATCCGACCTCGAGCGGGGCCTGTGTTACTGGAATCTCGGATTCGTCTCCGGCCATAAGTTCGAAACCGTGTGCGTTTGCGCCCATCGAACCTGATCAGGCATGGATCATTGAGTTCAGCTCCGCGTACATCTTCCGGCACTCACCTTTAGGTGATGTGGTAAACTCATTAAGAGCCCTCTCCTTGTCAGCGAACTCTCAGCCAAACTATATCCGGTTCGAATTGGAAGCTGAGGGCGGAGAATTCCGCTTCCCACCCACCACCCACTTCATAGCCACTGTCGAAGACTTAACCGACATGCTCGATTACGGCTCCGAAGACATCGATGGTATGGACAATGATGCTAGAGAGGAGTAGGCACAAGAACCACCACATACAGGGCACTGGACGGCCACCTCCTCGTATGACGTATATATGGTGGATACACCCAAGGAAAACAATGGCGACAATGAAAAGGATCCAGTCGAGGATAAGCCTCCTGAGAAACAGCCAAATCGCCGATGTCAGCGGCGCCACTCTAGACCATGCCATGGAAAAAACAACAACACCAGCACGAGAGAAAATACTCCGGACGATGCCGATGACAACGAAGACCCCGTTGAGCCAACTTCCGAACAGGATGAATAGGAGGATGGGCGAGTCAGCCCTAACGAATAGGCCATTAACGAAGACTCGGAGGACAACACTTATCTTCCACCCTCCGAGGATGAGGTGAGCCTCGACGACAAAAACTTTATCATGCCTGAGGAGCCCATCGATCAGGAGCGCTTTCACCACCGGCTAATAGCCACTGCAAGGAGCCTGAAAAAGAAGCAGTAACAGCTTCAAGCTGATCAAGATCTACTCAATGACAAATGGACTAATGTCCTGGCAGCCGAGGAATAAGGCCTCGAGTGCCCAACCAAAATTTACCCGGAGCGCAAATTGCTACCCCAATTTGATGACGAGGCACTGGAGCCCGTCCTACCAGCGCATAATGTGACTGACCGACCACCACATGGCTGGGAAAAAGCGACAACTCAAGCCAAACACCAGCCCGCACTACCTCGCCGTAAAAACAAAGACACAACAGCTCGGGGATACACATATGACCTGCGGCATGACCTGGAAAATAGAGCAGGTCAGACCAGATCAATCTCTGGATCGTGGGGGCGTGCCCCGATTCACGATGATGGCCATCTGGCCGGACGTGACAAATATAACCCTGTACGGGACAAATACCGCAGACTAACTCCATCCGACTTGTGTCACGGCGTGGTCCGACATAGAGGCGCCGCACACCCCCTCTGCTTCACTGATGAAGTAATGGGACATGAATTCACAGAAGGGTTTAAACCCGTGAACATCGAATCATACGATGGGACAACAGACCCCGTGGTGTGGATTGAGGATTTTCTCCTCCATATTCATATGGCCCACGGTGATAACCTTCACGCCATCAAATACCTCATGCTAAAACTCAAGAGACCTGCTTGGCACTGGTTGAACAGTTTGCCGGAAAACTCAATTGGAAACTGGGAGGACCTGGAAGACGCCTTCCTCGATAACTTCCAGGGCACATACGTCCGACCTCCGGATGTCGATGGCTTGAGTCACATAGTTCAACAACCCGGAGAGTTGGCCAGGAAATTGTGGACTAGATTCTTAACTAAAAAGAACCAGATCGTCGATTGTCCGGATGCCGAAGCCCTAGTGGCCTTTAAACATAGCATCCGTAACGAATGGCTCGCCCGACACCTTGGCCAAGAAAAGCCGAAGTCTATGGCAGCCCTCACGACGCTCATGACCCGCTTCTGTGCGGGCGAGGATAGCTGGTTGGCCCGTAGCAATAACAATACAAGCAAACCTGGCACTTCTGAAGCCAGAAATAGCAATGGCAAGCCCCGACGCAACAGACACAAGCGTCGAAGCAACGGTGACAACACCAAAGTCACGGTGGTCAACGCTGGATTCAACGGCTCTAAGTCCAGTCAGCGGAAGAAGCCATATAAAAAACAATCTGGGCCCGTCCAACTTAGACTACATACTCGATCGTCCATGTCAAATCCACGGCACTCCTCATAAACCAGCCAATCATACCAACAGAGAGTGTTGGGTTTTTAAACAGGCCGACGAGTTAAAAGCCGAGAATAAGGAGAAGGGTTCGCAAAGCAAGGACGATGTCGAGGAGCCCCGGCCACCGAACACTGGGGGACAGAAGACGTCCCCCCCCCCCCAAGTTAAAATGGTGAACATGATATACGCTACCCATATCCCCAAGAGGGAGCGCAACCGCGCGCTCAGGGACGTCTATGCGATGGAGCCAGTCGCCCCAAAATTCAACCCATGGTCATCCTGCCCAACCACTTTCGATCGCAGAGACCATCCGACCAGTATCCGTCATGGCGGTTCAGCCGCACTAGTCCTCGATCCAATCATTGATGTATTCCATCTCACAGGAGTCCTCATGGACGGTGACAGCCGCCTGAACCTCCTCTATCATGATACAGTGTGCAAAATGGGCATTGATCCCTCAAGAATCAAGCCCACGAAAACCACCTTTAAAGGAGTCATACCAGGTGTAGAGGCCCGCTGTACGGGCTCAATCACACTGGAAGTGGTCTTCGGATCCCTGGATAAATTCCAAAGCGAAGAGTTTATCTTCGATATCGTCCCCTTCCGGAGTGGCTATCACGCACTGCTCGGACAAACCGCATTTGCTCGATTCAATGTGGTGCCACACTACATTTATCTGAAGCTCAAGATGCCCAGACCACGCGGCATCATAACAGTCAATGGAAACACGGAACACTCCCTCCGTACCGAGGAGCACACCGCTGCCCTCGCAGCAGAAGCACAGAGCGGCCTTTTCAGGCAGAACTTTAATTCAGTGGCCAAGCTCCCGGACACTGTCAAACGAGTCCGGACTACTCTGCAGTAGGACAGTCCAGCTCGTCAAGAGCTTGACTAGCAATTCGGCCTCCGTCCCAGTCCCGACCAAACGGCGGCACTAGTACCGCGCGTACATAACTACGCACTCAAAATACCATGGGCATGGACGGAGGCACAGCTAGATCATGGTCCATAATACAGTTCAAACTCCCGTGGACCCACATACTTTTACTTTTTCTTTTTCTTTTCAGGTTTCTTTTTTTCCAGGTTTTTCCTGGTGGCCTGATTATCGATCATTTGAAGGATATACACATACCAAGGCGGGAAGCAGTATGGACGCGTGAGGGAATCTTTAGATGTTCTTCTCTATGATCATTCTACCTGTCTTTGGGAACCGCGCGCAGCTCCCCTGGTCTTGGCAGGTTAATCAGATATATTGTTTATCACACTATTTGTGCAAATACGCTTTGACGTATCAATGAAATTACAATAAAAATAGTCTGCGGCCCAACTTATGTGGCATTAACCTGCTTTTTCATTTTATTTTGTTATTCTTATCGATTGAACCCGTACACTTTGGTATGCATTAAATTCGCCAAGGGCTTCATTACGCCCCATAATACGGCAACAAAGTCCGAATGCTTTTTTAAGTATAGTTCGACACCCCGAAATTATAGCATTATATGCCTTAGCTCCGAATCATGTCTTTGGTTAATAGTTAGGTTGCCCGGCTCCTGTGCTTACTACCTTACGTTCCGCTATATCGGCTAGGGTAGTAAAGGGAGAATTACTGCGATTGTGTCTTGGTTATTCCAGATGAGCACCTCAGTAGAGAAAGCCGAAAACTGACTGTCATGATGCGGCGTGAGCCAGTCAGCTGTTCGAGAGGTCACAAATCTTTGGCGATTTTCTCTGCATTATGCGATGAATCAATTTTTATCCGATGAGGTGTTTATAGTACCCCAAGTCTGAATACTAGGGGATGTGCCTAAATTTTTATTGTCAAACTCCTATGGTTAAGTGAGGATGATAAAGCCACATAGTTCGATTGACTGGTTCGTTGCGCTAAACACCACCTTTAAGGACCAAACTCTGGAGTAAAGAGTGTTTAGATTCATCCCGAACACCCCCGTACTTCCTACGTGGGGGCTGAAACCGATGACTGGCCAACTCTCAGATTTAACAAAACGGCTGCACAAGAGGTAAAATTTTAAAGTAACAGACATTATATTACATGTCGATTTTGTTTCATTGTATAGGACAAGATAACATGAATGTATTCACTCAAAGGTAATATCCTTCATACATTGCTCCGCTATAATGCGGGATCCCTCCAGGACATTGTCAAAATACAACTTGAGCGTGCGGTACTCCTTGCCTGCGGGCAGTCCCTCGGTCACAATCTTCACGCCGTCCATCTTCACCAAAATGCATCTTGACTCGGGCGAAGGCCATTCGCACGCCTTCAATGCAGACCGACCGCTTGATGGCATCAAGCCGACGGCACACTTTGACCAGCCCTTTAACGAGCCCGAAGTAGCTGCTGGGTATGGCTTCGGCAGGCCATAGCCAAGTTATTAAATCCTTCATGGCTAGTTCGGCCACCCTATGCAGTTCGACCAACTATTTTAGCTGGTCACTAAAGGGCACCAGCTGTTCTGGTGCAAGATATTGCGACCAAAACAGCTTCTCCGTGGATCTCCCCTCTTCGGCTCGGAAGAACTCCGCGACATCAGAAATGTTGCATGGCAGATCCGCAAATGCCCCTGGAGAACTCCAAATCTGGGTCAGTAAGAGGAACCTTTTCTTCACATATTTGCTCTGCATAATAAAAGCCTTATCCGCCACGATTTTTCTGGCCTACTGGACTTCCTGGAGGGCGCCCTGGGCTTCAACCCGGGCATCGTGTGCGCTTTGGTGAGCCTTGGTCGGTTCGGTCTCCGCAATGTTGCACTCCAAGGGCTCGCATTTCTTCACGGCGTCCTGGAGCTCCTGCTGGACCTCAACGACCCTGGCCTCATGCTTTTCATGGGCGGCTTTTTCCTTGGACGCTCTCTCCTCGGCCTCGGCCAACGCCTTCTTGAGGGTCTCCACCTCGGTCATCTCTCCTAATAAATGTCATGGCACTTTAGTCAGTACAAAACATTCATCCTTCCTGAAATATGGACAAGGTTATCGCATTATTGCATACCTTGATTATTCTCCAGTTGTTTCTTCACATGGTCGAGCTCTTCCTCGGTCCGCTCCAGACTTTGCCTCAGTCCGGAGACCTCAGCAGCATGAGAGGTCGCAGCCAGCAATGACGCCTGCTTATTCATATAGACATGTCAGTTTGGTATCCTACGAGGATTATTTGATCCTCTGTTCGGCTTTTCTTTCCGAACACCGGACAGAGTCTCAGGGGCTACTATCTATACTGTGACATTCTTTTTACATAATTGCTGTGCTTACCTCAAAGCCTATTAGAAGGCTTGTGGAGGCTTCAGTCAGTCTGCTCTTCGTGGACTGAATCTTCTCAACCACCGTACCCATAAGGGTACGGTGTTCCTCAACAATAGAAGTGCTTCGCATCGCTTCCCTTAGAGTGTCCGGCACCTCTGGCTGGACAGAGGTCACCAGCAAAATTAGCGTGCCTCCTCCTCTTGAAGGAGGCTGCTTGCCAGGTTCCGGAGCCGCATAGGTCTCTAGGACAGTATTCGGCTGGGGGCCGAACTGAATGTGGCCCCCATTGCCAATCTCCATGGGGGTTTGCTCCCCCATATGTCCGGCGGCTGAGATTTCATCCTCCAGCAATGCCCTGACGGCCTCTCGAGTCTCTCCCTGGCCTGGGATCCTTTCGGACAACACCTCGTTGTCATCCATGGCCTTGGGAGAGGAGGCCGCCAGATGGGACCTGCTATCCATCGCCTGCGGGTCCAGCGAATCCGTTGAGCATGACGATCGCTCGAGATCGGACCGAACCAGACTACGAATACATGATTCAACGTGTTAAAACTATGAAGAAGAGAGGCAGGATATATGAATGTGTCCGGGGTTTTGAGTACTCACGATTTGGCCAGGGGCTTGTCCCAGGGGCTCCATTCCGAGCTACTGTCGGTGGCTGCTGTGGAGCTGTCTGAGAGGGAAGCCTTCCCCTTCTAGGACGCTTTGGCCTCCAAACGCGCGGAGGCTGCCCTCTTCTTTCTTCCCCCCACAGGAGGGGCATGGCTTTCTTCTTCCTCCTCTTCCTCGTCATCCTCGGCATCGGAGGAATGAGTCTCGGCGTCTTCGGACGTCATGTCCGAAGCACCCTTGCGACAGAGACCACTTCTGGTCTCCTTGGCCTTCTTCTCTGACGCTTTATAGGGCGCCGGACCAGCATCTTTGTCAGAAGTGGAATTGCTGGGTCTTCGGGCAGCGGAGCCGGATAGTGAATCCACTCTGCCTTCTTTGTCCAGCCCTGGGAGAATCAGTAGGGAGGCTTAGGCTTCTTCCTCGAGTAAGCAAGTAAAGAATACACCTTGAAGGCATGGAAAAACTTACCGGACTAGTGGAATGGGGCAAGTCGTGCCCACGGTCCTCAGCCATAGCCGGCCATGTCTGGTTCAACTTGAAAAGCACCTTCCAGATATCTTCATGCATAGTGCCGAAGAACTCCAGTAGGGTCTGGTGTTTGGCCGGATCGAACTCCCATAGATGGCAAGTCTGGCTTTGGCATGGAAGGATCTGGCGAACTAGCATCACCTGGATCACGTTGACAAGCTTGATGTTCTTGTCCACCATGCTCTTGATGCGTGCCTGAAGCGTTGTCAGCTCGTCTGATGAAGACCAGTCCAGGCCCTTCTCTAGCCAGGAGGTGAGCCGCATCAGGGCTCCGGATCGGAATTCGGGAGTCGCACCGGCTCAGTGACATAGAACCATTGCTGCTGCCAGCCTTTGACGGTCTCAATAAAGGTACATGTTGGCCATGTAACGTTGGTCATCTTGCTCACCATGGCGCCTCCACACTCTGCGTGTTGGCCACCCACCACCTTCGGCTTCACATTGAAGGTCTTTAACCACAAACCAAAGTGTGGTGGGATGCGGAGGAAATCCTCGCACATGACAATGAATGCCGAGATGTTGAGGAAAGAATTTGCGGATAGATCATGGAAATCTAGCCCGTAGTAGTACATGACTCCGCGAACGAATGGGTGGAGAGGAAATCCCAGCCCGCGGACGAAGTGGGAGATGAACACTACCCTCTCATGGGGCTCCGGAGTGGGGAAGATCTGTCCCTCGGCCGGGAGTCGGTGGGCGATTTCCTTGGCCAGATACCCGGCCTTCCGGAGCTTTGTAATGTCCTTCTCCTTGACGGAGGAGACCATCCACTTGCCCTGCGCTCCAGATCCAGACATGGCTTGTGTGCTTTCTGGGGGCGGAAAGGATGAGAACTTGGGTGCTGGAGCTCAAGAATGGGGGAAGCGGAGAGAAAGAAGGCATGGGTGAAAGAGATGAATCCTTATCTCTTTATAAAGACAGTGAATATCAAGTGCCTCCCCACTCGCCCTAAAAACTCACTTATCCCCCAGGGCCGCACAAACGGTATGTCAGGATTACCCATGCGCGTACTGATGGGAATCCCGCAATAAGGGGACACGATCTCTGCTTTGACAATATGTGCCAATGAAACAACATCTAGGAATATGGAGAGGCGGGCTAAAAAACGGTTCTAAATAATGGCCGGGCGGTGACGTGATGTCACGCTACAAAAAGTTGTCAGCGTATTGGACTCATGAAATATTATACTCTCTACGGTTGTCTGTGGAATTTGTTTTGCAGAGCCGGACACGATTCTTGTGTTCAAAGACTACTTTGGAGTATTTGGAGGAGGAATCTGCCTTGAAATGCCAAAGAAAATCTGCGCGCCGGACACCTCATCATTGAAGCCTAGTTCAGGGGCTACTGAGGGAGTCCTGGATTAAGGGGTCCTCGGACGGCCGGACTATTTACATGGGACAGACTGTTGGGCTATGAAGATACAAGATCGAAGACTCTCTCCCGTGTCCGGATGGGACTCTCCTTGGCGTGGAAGGCAAGCTTGGCGTCTGGATAATGAAGATTCCTTTCTCTCTAACCAACTCTATACAACCCTAGTCCCATCCGGTATCTATATAACCCGGAGGGATTAGTCCGTAGAGGGAGGATCATAATCATACAGGCTAGACTTCTAGGGTTTAGCCATTATGATCTCGTGGTAGATCAACTCTTGTAATACTGATATTCATCAAGATCAATCAAGCAGGAAGTATGGTATTACCTCCATAGAGAGGGCCCGAACCTGGGTCAACATTGTGTCCCCCACCTCCTGTTACCATCGACCTTAGACACACAGTTCGGGACCCCCTACCCGAGATCCGCCGGTTTTGACACCGACACCCATGACCTTCCATTTTGTCAATGGTAACCTCATGCTCCTCAAGACGAGATTCCAACTCATCAATATATTTCTTGCCCTCAATAGCAATAGACATGATTTCCATGAAGTTGGAACGAGCAATTTTATTCTTAAGAAGAGCTTTAAAAATCATTTCCCCCTTAATTTTTAAGGAGACGACAGTATCATTCTCTTCATCATAATCAACATCATCATCATTCCTGCCATCATCAATATCATCACAAGATATATTGGGATTCAAAGTGGGAAATACCTTTGAAGCCTTGTCCATAAGGAAAAATGCAATAGATGATGATGTAGGATCCCTTGAAGCACCATTCAAGACCACATCTTGCTCCATGGGGTGTTGGGTTTCCTCTACATTGTTAGCACAACAATTCGAGGAAATAGATGCATTTTTATCATGGCAACAAGACATAGCAAGCATATCATCATGAGATTTAGCCAAGCAATTTCTACATGATATGCAAGGACTATCAACACATGCACATGAAACATTTGGAGTGCTCGAAGTGCTAAAGTCCAAAGATGAAGCATTGCAATAAGAAAGTGATGAAGGATTATCAACAATAAGCCCAGTATAATCATTGCAATGAATACCACTACTCACCATGTCATTACCTTATGGCAAACCACATGTAGGTGAAGTAGAAGAAGTTGAGAACTCAACACAACCGGAGGTGGAGGGAGAACAATCATCCCCACAAAACTTGGACACGCCATATTTGTCTTGAATCTTTGTCCACAACTCATGAGCGTCCCGGAACGACATGAGTTGAAATATAACTACATTGCTCAAAGCATCAAAAAGCACATTAGAAGCTTAAGCATTGAGATAAGAGTTTTTCTCATCCTCTAAAGATAATCTTTGTGGATCCTTTGGAGGAGAAAAACCCATATCTACAATTCGCTCTGAATTTGGGTCTATGACCCTAAAGAGATTAAGCATGTGAATTACCCAAACATCAAAATTTGTGCCATCGAAACTAAGAGTGTCAGAGAATCCTAAACCCCTAGTCGGCATCCTTACTTACTAGGTGGTTAAGCCCTATAAAGAGAGACCTGGCTCTGATACCAATTGAAAGATCGAGGATGTCACCTAGAGGGGGGGTGAATAGGCGGTTTAAAATAATTACGATTTAGGCATGAACAAATGCGGAATAAACCTAGCGGTTAATTTGTCAAGCACAAAACCTACAACAACTAGGCTCACCTATGTGCACCAAAAACTTATGCTAAGCAAGATAAACAACTAAGTGATAGCAAGATATATGATAAGAAACAATATGGCTATCACAAAGTGAAGTGCATAAGTAAAGGGATCGGGTAAGAGATAACGAGGCACGCGGAGACGACGATGTATCCCTAAGTTCACACCCTTGCGGATGCTAATCTCCGTTTGGAGCGTTGTGGAGGCACAATGCTCCCCAAGAAGCCACTAGGGCCACCGTAATCTCCTCACGCCCTCACACAATGCAAGATGTCGTGATTCCACTAAGGAACCCTTGAGGGCGGCCACCAAACCCAACAAATGGCAACCCTTGGGGGCGATCACAGAATTCGTACACTTTGGCAACCCTTGGGGGCGGTCACCGGTACCCGTGAAATTGCTTGGGGCGATCTCCACAACCTAATTGGAGAGCCCGATGCTTTCCCGGAGCTTTACACCACAATGATTGAGCTCCGGACACCACCAACCGTCTAGGGCGCCCAAGCACCCAAGAGGAACAAGCTCTAGGGTACCAAGCACCCAAGACTAATAAGCTTCTCAACTTGTAACTTCCATGTATCACCGTGGAGAACTCAAACCGATGCACCAAATGCAATGGCAAGGGCACACGGAGTGCCCAAGTCCTTCTCTCCCAAATCCCACCAAAGTAACTAATGCTAGGGAAGAAAATGAGAGGAAGAACAAGAAGGAGAACACCAAGAACTCCAAGATCTAGATCCAAGGGGTTCCCCTCACATAGAGGAGAAAGTGATTGGTGGAAATATGGATCTTGATCTCCTCTCTCTTTTCCCCCAAAAACTAGCAAGAATCCATGGAGGGATTGAGAGATAGCAAGCTCGAAGAAGGTCAACAATGGGGGAAGAACACGAGCTTGAAGGATAAGGTTCAATGGGGAAGAAGACCCCCTTTTATAGGTGGAAAAAAATCCAACGGTTATGCTCACAGCCCGCACAGAGCGGCCGGTACTACCGCTAGGGTGGTGGAAGCCCTTTGAAAAACAACAGCGAGGAGTCAAAAGGCCGGTAGAACCGCCGGAGTGGTACTACCGCTCATCCTCACGGTACTACCGCTAGGGGTAGCGGTTCTACCGCTAAGGGTAGCGGTACTAGTGCTTGCGAGCGGTACTAAAAAAATACATATGTGCCTACCACCACTGGACTTATGACAAGTTTTTGGTCCGGAGCGGAAGTAGCCACAGTAGTACCGCTCCAAGCGGTAATACCACTCCCAAGAGTGGTAGTAAAAAATTACATCCCGTCCAAGCGGTAGTACCGCTCCCGTGAGCGGTAGCACCGTTGTAACCGTTTTAAGGACAGAAAAACTGACACAACTTTTGCAAACGGACTCCGAATTCAACGAAACCAAGTTTGTTGGAAAGCTAGCGACAAGGGCTAACACAATCTAGATAGAAATAACAATAAGAAGGAAATTATAAAAGGCCCATAAGAAAATGGTGAGAACCCTTCCTCAAATAAGACCGGTAAAATCTCCAACATCGAAAACGCAATAGAAGAAGCATGAACTCCGTTTTCGATGAATTCGAGCTTGTCAAGAAGATGGCCATAAACTCCAAATCTCACAAGGAGAAAAACAAACAAGAATCAAGAAATATGATGCAAGCATGCAATGGTTTGAGCTCTCTACGAACGATACGATCAAGCTATTGACTTGAAAGCCCCCCTTTATAGTACGGCAATCGATCCTATAACCCGATCTCCAAACTACCACCATGAGATTGGTAAAATAGAAAACCTATGAAGGCCAAACCTTTGCCTTGCACAAAGTCCACTTGAGCTAGATGTAGAGGATCTTGACTTCCTTAAGTTGGACCACCTTTCTTGATTGCGTTGGCTCGGTGAAGACTAGTATATTACTCCCCCATACTCCATTATGGGTGAGCCACTCTTCGGCACATCTTCACAAGTCCATTGTCATCACAATGGACGGCAATCTTCAAGCACTTGATCTCTTCATGATGCATCACTTGAACGCGCACACTGCAACCTAACCCCACAAAGAACTCTCAGAAGACCATGAGTTAGTACACAAAGCGTAATTGACAATGCTTACCATATCATGGGATCACTTGATCTCTCTCGGTACATCTTCTACGCTTTGTGTGTTGATCAACTTGATTCACTCTTTGACTTAGTCTTGATCAGCCTGTCACATGACCAATCTTTAGGTAATTCCTTGAATAGCACCTTGGTCATCATAAACTCTACTTTAAACCAACAAATGAACTTCAAAAAAAGCCTATGGACAAATTCTTCAAATATAACTCAAAGCAACCATTAGTCCGTAGAGATTATCATTAATTACCAAAACCAAACATGAAGCGTCGCATACTCTTTCAGGTGTGACAATGAACACATTTTCGACGAGCAGGAGCATATGCTCCCAAGAGCCGAATCGGATTTCTACGTTATAGTGTTGCTACAACAGAGATATATACAATTATTTAAATCCAAATTTCGTTAAAATTTTCGTTGATTTGTCTGAGACAAGTTCTGAATTTCAGAGATTTCTCTATATATTTTTTTGCGGGTGAAAATTTCAGAGATTTCGATGGTTCTGAGGGCAGCGCAATTTTCTTGTTGTCGAAATAGTAAACCTTTGGTGTGGAGCCGTTTTGCGGTTAACCCTTGTACGAGTCTCCCGCGCTCGCCGCTTGCCGCTGGGCTCCATGCATGGCACTGCTGCGTTGCTGCAGGAGAGGCTGGGCCTGCGTGCACCGGCGCGGGCGGGGCGGGATTTTGCCGCGGCTGAGGCGCATGGCCGGGGCCCGGGATCAGCATGTGAACGATTTGTGCAGTGGACGCCCCAATCATCAGCTACGTGCGTGCCTGCGTCGTGGACTCGTGGTAGTACGCCACAGTGCTACGCACGGTACGGATCTATCCAGGTGCTGTTTGCGTCTTGTCTCGAGCTCCTCCGTTGCCTGCGACGTGAGGCTGTGGCTGACTGCCCCTCTGCGTGTTTGTCTCGCTGCATGGCTCCATGTACGTACACACGAGCCGAGGGCGTAAACAGATACATATTTGTATCTTTGTGCGCGCTCGGTGGAGGCCAGCGTGACATTCGACGGTGTTCACTATTTCACCCCAACACCCCTAATAATCCATTTATGTGTTGGTGCGCATTTCGAATGCATCGCCACATGTCTTCTTGTAATGCCAATTCGACAGTGGTCATAAAAACCATTGACCATCGTCAGAGGCAGTGGCGCAGCCATGTTGAGGACAGTCCCGGGCCAACGGCTTAGCTACAACAATATTGAACAGTGCTAAATAGTGTTCATCTAGCTACAGCCAACAAATGATCAAATATGGATTAGTCCTCTCTCTCCTCATTTAACTCATCTTCTTTAACACATGTGAGTTCTGGATTGGAGGATTTGGAGGGTAATAAATGCTCATTAACTCGATTTTAGTCTATTTAGTATTTGTATCCAAGTATGGGTGAGGCTAGCAAATTTTAGTCCCACTACTTTTAGTCATGGGACTAAAACGTATCCAAGCACCCTCTAAATAAGAGCATCTCCAATAGCTTGTCTATATGGATGTCTATACTCGTTTTTCACGACGTGAGCCCAAAATAGGCGTCCAACACTTGTCTATATAGTTGTCCAAATATACACATCCTCTAAATCGACCTCGACAATGTCCATGCCTGGACAATGTGAAGACGTTGTCTAAACTCAGTTGTAGTCATGATTTCTTCCTCTCCCCAGCAACGGCCCACCTGTCATGGTCCCTGTATATAGACGTTCTGATGCAAAACTGAATGTGTATATGAAGGAATCTTTTTAGACCATTGTCTATATGAATATATAGACATCCAAATATACACATGCTATTGGAGATGCTCTAAAACCCTAAACATTGAATCCCGGAAATTGACACTCTGAACTTGTAATCCCGGTCTATTTTAGACCCTAGACCTGTTTGACACACCGGGAATACTATAATCCCGGCCGGGATAACCAGCTACTGTCAGAAACAAGAATTTGGGCCAGCCCACTATAACACAAGAAGAATTCGTGAAGGTTAAAAAATGTTTGCACGTTTCTAAACTTGTTCAGAAGTTAAAAAAATGTTCACGTTATATATTTTTAGCACGAATTCAATTTATTTTGTATTATCTAAAAATTATTTGGAATACTGAGATTTTGTTCGCATTTAAAAAAACTGTTCACGATTTAAAAAAATCGCATTTTTCAAAAAGTTCAGAATTACAATAGTTATTCACATCCTATTAATTTTTTCGGATCTTCAGAATTGTGTCGCATTTTTTGAATAATATTGTAGGAATTTTCATAAATTATTTCGTAAATAATGTTTTTTAAAAAATGTTTCGGATTGTTGGCTGCGGACTCGACTGGGCCGGCCCAACAGATATAAAGCGAGTTTTTTTTCTCATCACTTGCTATAAAAATTCTTTCTTTCTTTTTCTCAATGCACGACGTAATACATCCAAGAGAAAAAAAACATGTCCTGGAGTCGAACTTTGGACCTGACATGGTTGACCTGGTTTCGCTAGCAACTACAGCAAATGACTATGACTTACATAATAAGAAGCCAAAAATATTTAATCAAAAACCAAAGCATCAAACTGTGAAAAAAAATAGGGGCAAACAAGTATTGAAAACGTATTTATTTCTGAATTCTTCGAACATTTTATAAAGTGCATTTTTGAAAAATTCGCATATTTATATAAAACCAACAACTTTCAAAAAGAGAACACCTTTTGAAACATAAACATTTTCTTAAACCTGAGAATTTTTTTAAAGTGTAAACACTTTTTGAAACATATTTCTTTTCTGAAACCTGAACAAAATTTTAAAGTGCGAACACTTTTTGTACAATGTAAAAAAATGTTGGCGTGTTGTAAAAAATGTGTCATAACATTAACAGAATATACGTGACATGTGTTTGAAAAAGTGTATGCAAATTTAAAAATGTGGAACCATGTAAAAGAGTGTTCGTGTAGTTTTATAAAATGTTTAGTATCATTAAGAAAATGTAAAACATGTATTTGGAAAAATATTACCATGTTTTCAAAAAGTTTTGAAAACATTTAATTTAAAAATCTCCATAATGTATTTGAAAATATCAAAAGTGTATAAAATATTTAATGTGTGTGTTAAAAATATATATTTGGTACTGAGAAAAATCAGACATGTGTGAAAATGCAAAAAGAAAAGAAAACGTAAAAGAAAAAATCTAAGAAAACAAATTAGTGCACGTGCATGAGCGATTGTGCTACTGGGCCGGTCCAATTCAGCAAATACCGGCGAAGTTCTCTCTAGGTTTAAAATAGACTGGGATTAAAGAGTTTAGTGTGCTGATTTCAGGGATTGAGAGTTCGGGGTTGGATTTAGCTTTCGCCTATAAATTGAAGCCCCCCCCCCCCCCCCCCCCCCCCCCCCCGCGTGAGAGGAGTACGTACTAGAGTACAACATGTCTACGTTACAACGACCCTACTTCAATCAGTCATCATGTTTGCCATTCGCGCATTTTGGCAATCGCAAGTCACTTTCGCTGTTTGCCATTCCCGCATCGGCGTGGGGCTGTCCGGACCGGTAAACACTTGACCTTTGAGCATGTCGAAAGTACACAACAGCGAGAAACATTAAAGAAGTAAATGGCAGCGACAGATCCGAATTTTTTCTGAATTTCCGAACACAAACACTTTTAGAATTTGTGAAGAATTTTAGAAAAAACTCGAAGATTTTTTCAAGCCCCCAAACAGAAATTTTAAGAGAGAACATTTTTTTGAAACTCCCGAACAAACATGTGGAAACCCTGAACATTTTTTGATACTCCCAAACAAATTTCAAAACGCAAATGCTTTTTCAAAAGGCGAACATCTTTGAATATGTGGTGTTTTTATAAAACAGGCAGAGTTTTTGAAACTCCTGAACAAAAATGTGGAAACCCTGTACATTTTTTTAAACTCCCATTTTTTTTCAAAACACAAACAATTTTTCAAAAGGAGAACATATTTTGAATATGTGGTGTTTTTATAAAACAGGCAGAGTTTTTGAAACTCCATTCAAAAATGTAAATAAAAAACATAAACATTAACAAAATTCTAAATACAAACATTTTTTGCAAAAGCGAAAATTTTATGAACAACATTTCTGGAAAACGTGACATTTTATGAAAAATGCAGTTTAAAAAATTTGCACCATTTTTGGAAAATGGAAAATATACTAGAAAAAGAAAAACAGTGGTTCCAGAACCTTCTAGAACATGGAAGCTGGAAGTTGTACGTACATAGAAAGACAGGCCGATCCAAAAATTGCTCGCTCGTACGTGCAATTCGACCCATGTCTCCTATTTACCGGGTTGGTCGACAATTTGTAATTTCCTATTCGCCATTCTTTGAGTCAGTTTGTTGGCGCTTTGCACACAGAGCGACGAGGGAGCGTTCTGGGCCAGACCGTCACCGTGTTCCACCGATCCCAGTTTGGGGGGACCTTCTTGAAGTTTCCTGAACCATTTGTTCATAAAATTTTCAAAAATTCATCAAATCCGTAATTTGTTCATCAAATACAAAAAATGTTCATTTTGATAAATTCGCAAAGATTTTTTTTTGAATCAGGCAACATTGCATGAAATTCTTAAACATTTGCTTTGTTTTACAAAATTCTTCCAAATTAGTGAACATTTTTTAAAATTTGGAACATTGTTTGTAGAATTTGTGAATGTTTTATGAAATCGGTGTAACATTTTTTATATTTTAGGATTTTCTTGATGATTGTGAACTTCTTTCCCAAAATCATGAACATTTTTTAAATTCTGGAATATGATTTGAATAACGAAAAAAGAGACGAAAACAGTAAATAGAAAAAGAAAGAGAAAATCGATAAATAGGGTACCCTGCCTTTCACATGGGCCGGCCAAAAACAACGCTTGCGGTGAGTAGGAGGTGCGTGTTTCATTGCTTCCCATCGTACAAAGCGTTAAATAGGAGCTCCGGGTTCATTGACTATTTGAAGCAAAATGCGTCAAATAGGGGTTTCCGCAAAGTGGACCGCACTGCTATAGGTAGCACTGTGGACGTTCTATATAGGCGATTGGGCCTTCAGCTTCAATGCAGGAAAGGACGATCACTACCCATTACCCTTTTATCAGCGGCATTGCGATATTTGCGGAGAAGAAGTGACGAGAGCAGTTCTTAGAATTGTCGGAGGAGAAGAGTGTGTGGAGAGTATCAACGACACTGTCTTGGTTTTAATACCAAAGGTAATGAATCCTACTCTTCTCTTCCAGTTTAGACCGATAAGTTTATGCAACGTGTTATACAAGATTGCTTCGAAGGTTGTTGCGAACAAACTTAAGGTGATATTACCTGATATAATCTCTGATGAGCAATCAACTTTTGTTTAGGAAGGCTTATAAGGATAATATTATATGTGTGTGCGAGTGTCTGCTCTTCATGAAACGGTCCAAGGCAAAGTCAAATAGTTCTTGTGCACTCAAACTCGATATGATGAAGGCTTATGAACGCCTAGAGTGGCCGTATCTGAAGGCTATTATGGGCAAGCTGGGGTTTCCCCAGCCTTGGATTGATACAGTGATGAGCATGGTAACTTAGTTGTCCTTCTCAGTATTGTTCAATGGAGAGAAGCTAGACCAATTTAAACCCACCAGAGGTATTAGACAGGGAGATCCAATTTTCCCTTACTTGTTTTGATTGCATCGGAGGGCCTTTCGTGCCTTTTAAAATCCAGTTATCAGTCATCGGTACTAAGCAGCATCAAGGTGGCACCCATAGCTCCGACTATTAACCACCTGTCATTCGCGGATGACAGCCTGCTGCTCTTCAAGGCAAGTGTTGAGGGTGCACAAGCGATATCAAACCTGTTGAATGTTTATTGTGAAGCTTCGGGTCAGCGCATTAATAATGAGAAGTTATCCATCTTCTTCAGTAAAGGGTGTCCACAGCATATCCGAGATAGTGTAAAAAATGCTCTCAATGTTCAGAATGAATCTTTGAGTGATAGATATTTGGGCATGCCAACTGATGTGGGACACTCAAAGAATGGAACTTTCCGGTATCTTAGAGGCCGAGTTTGGGAAAAGGTAAAGGGGTGGATGGAGAAACTTTTGTCTTATGCAGGCAAAGAAGTGTTAATCAAATCGGTTGCCCAGGCAATACCCGTTTACTCAATGGCATGCTTTAGACTTCCTAGAGGATTGTGCGAAAACATCACTTCCATCATCCGGCAGTTTTGGTGGGGAAGCAAGCATGGACGTTGCAAGCCAGCTTGGGTATCAAGGGATATGATGTGCAGGCCAAAATACATGGAGGGCTTGGCTTCCGTGACATAGAAATCTTCAACCTAGCTTTTTTGTCTAGGCAAGCTTGTAGGATGTTGGATAGCCTTGACTCTCTAAGCTCTAAAATTTTGAAAGCAGTTTACTTCCCGGATAGTGGGCTGCTACAAGCGGAGTTGGGGTCACATACTTCACAAATTTGGCGTGCAATCCTTGAGGGCAGGGACACCATGCAACAAGGGGTCATTAGAAGAATTGGAATGGGAGAGAGTACTCTTATTTGGGAACACAATTGGATGCCCAGGGGGATATTTTACGCCCCATTACTTCCCTAGTGGCGAATCCACCTAAGCACGTGTCGGATTTAATTGACCAAACTTTCTTCCTCCTAGAAGGAGGACCTAGTCCGGACTGTTTTTACACCTTTCGATGTTGAGCAGATACTGAAAATACCTTTGTGTACCAGAAAGGTAGATGATTTTTGGCTTTGGAGCAAGGAGCCACGAGGAAATTTCCTCGTACAGTCGGCTTACAAAATGATACAACATATAAAGATTACTCGTGAAAGCTGGCCGGAAGAAAGGGGAGAAAGTTCGAGTTTAGGGGCGGACGTCACTGGATGGTCAGCGCTATGGAGCACCCAGGTCCCAAAAAAAATTCATTTGTTCATGTGGCGTTTGGTTCTTGAGTCTATCCCGATGGGTGAGCTCCTTCACAAACGCAATATAGCAACATCACCGGCATGCTTGATGTGTGGCATGGCAGATTCTTGGAGGCATGCACTACTCGAGTGCACCATGTCTCGCTGCATTTGGGTCCTTTCCTCTGAGATGCTGGTTGAACAACTGAGTCTTCATGATGATCTAAGTGCCAAGAGTTGGTTATTTAACATGCAAACCTCGTTATCACATGAAGACTTCACACGTATGGGAGTCACCCTATGGGTAATATGGAGCTCAAGATGTAAGGTTATACACGAGGGCATCTACCAGACGCCTCATGCCACTAATGCTTTTGTAAATTCTTTTATAGATGATCTGAAGGCGCTGGAGAAGCCCGCTGCTGCATCCTCTTGAGTTCCCCAGACTAGGCCAAACAGATGGATTGCACCTCCAGACGGAACTAGCAAAATCAATGTGGATGCCGCTCTTTTTCAGAATATGAAAATAGGGGTAGTGGCTGCTGTATGCGGGGACAGGCTGGGAAACTACTTGGGGGCCTCGACGATCACTTTTGTGGGAATAGCAAACCCTACAACTCTGGAAGCTTTAGTTGTGCGTGAAGGTTAATCCCTAGCGAATGATCTATACGAACGCAAAGTTTTTGTTGCATCAGATTGCAAGACCGTGGTTGATGATATCAAGCAAAAAAGTGGACCATCTTATGGAGTGATTATCCGAGAAATTACTTATCACTGTAATTCTTTTGCGTTTTGTTCGATTAGTCATGAGTTCTGGAGCTCGATTATCGAGGCTCACAATTTATCAAAGCATGCTCTCTCACTCGATGTTGGCCGCCGTGTTTTGTTAGGCAACCCGGGTGATCTTTCTTTCGTCCCCATAAACATTGTGACAAGTTAAATAAAGCTTTGCGAGGTTGAAAGGATCGATATAGTTGACTAGAGGGGAGGTGAATAGGCAACTAACAATTTTTAGCTTTTCTTACCAAAATAAACTTTGCATCAAAGTAGGTTGTCTAGACATACAACTAGGAGAGCAACCTATATGATGCAACAACAACAAGCATACAAGCAAGCAAGGGATACAACACAATATAAGCTTGCACAAGTAAAGTTGAGAGATAACCAAGAGTGAAGTTGGTGGAGACGAGGATGTGTTACTGAAGTTCCTTCCCTTTGAGAGGAAGTACGTCTCCGTTGGAACGATGTGGAGGCACAATGCTCCCCAAGAAGCCACTAGGGCCACCGTATTCTCCTCATGCCCTCACACAATGCGAGATGCCGTGATTCCACTATTGGTGCCCTTGGAGGCGGCGACTGAACCTTTACAAACAAGGTTAGGACAATCTCCACAACTTAATTGGAGGCTCCCAACGACACCATGAAGCTTCACCACAATGGAATATGGCTCTGTGGTGACCTCAACCGTCTAGGGTGCTCAAACACCCAAGAGTAACAAGATCCGCAAGGGATTAGTGGGGGGAATCAAATTTCTCTTGGTGGAAGTGTAGATCGGGGCCTTCTCAACTAATCCCTAGAGAATCAACAAGTTTGCTTGCCTAGGGAGAGAGATCGGGCGAAAATGGAGTTTTGAGCAACAATGGAGCTTGGGGAGGGAAGAGGTAGTCAACTTGGAGAAGAAGACCCTCCTTATATAGTGAGAGGAAAAATCCAACCGTTACCCACTTACTCAGCCCGCGACATGTGGTACTACCGCACCAACTCGCGGTACTACCGCAAGGCCTTGTGGTACTACCGCTGGTTGTGCGGTACTACTGCTCCCGACAGAGACCAGACGAGACCCTGTTGCGCTAAAGCAACAAGCGGTACTACCGCGCATCCTTGCAGTACTACCGCAAGGAAGGGTTCGACTAGGCTGCAAAGGCATGACCTAATAAAATTACATCCGTGGCTACTTCCGCTGAGTTTCAATCTGTGCAAAAATCCGACACAGTACTACCGCATGCAGGGAGTGGTACTACCGCGTAGGGCACGGATGTAAAAAATTACTTCCGCCCCTACTATTGTGCGTGTCACCATGCTGGGCTAGAGGCCATGGTACTACCGCACCTGAGCAGCGCTACTACCGCATAACGCGGTACTACCGCGTCCCTGGCCGGCACTACCGTGGGCCGCTGCGGTACTACTGCTCCCTTGAGCAGTACTACCGCATGCCACAACACAATAGCACTTGGGGTCCTTCATTTTGCAAAGACAAGGATAAACAACTGGGGCTCCAAAGAAGCAAATGAAAGGTGGTGCAAAGGAACAGATGTGTACGTGTTAATTCCACCCTAACCTTTCTGACGCGGACCCCCCCATAATAGTACGGCTTTCCTACGACTCAAATCCACCGAAAAGAAATGTAGAGAAACATCGTCTTCACTTAGGCTCCAAGGGGCGACGAATTGTCTTGTGCCTAGACATGAGATATCTGAAATGCTCAATGCACATGATTAGTCCTCAAATGCATTGTCATCAATCATCAAAACCATATAGGGAGACATATGCCCTTATAATCTCCCCTTTTTGGTGGATTGATGACAATATGGGATTTGCACATAAGGACACAAAACTGAACATAGGCAAACCCAACATCTACAAAATATAGACATGCTCCCCCTAGATGTGTGCACTCTATATATATGCTTTGGACTGCATGGCATAAATACTAGGATCCTCACTCCCCTTATATTTTATAGACAAGGCATTCCTTGCAACAATATATAAATGACACTAAGCATGGAGGCAAGGTAATGAATATGAGCATAAATTAAAGGGCACAAGATAGCATAAGCTCACGAACTACTAAGCATAAAAGACAATAAGATAAGCTTGAGTGCATATGTCTTACACCATATGATAGTCTTCGGGACTCACACAAACACAAACGCAAACCAACAAACCAAAGCAACACGAACGAAGGTCCAACAAGACGAAAACAAAGAGATACGACTCACAAATCCTACACTCTCTCCCCCTTTGGCATCGATACACCAAAAAGGTAGAGAGGACACCTACGGCACAAGTGGTAGCATCCTCTGCGGAGATCACCCAACAATCTCCTCATCGGTCTCGACAGTGGGAATGTACTCCTCCTCTGACTCGGTCAACTGATAGCCCTGCTTGGTCATCCAGGCAGCCTCAGGAGTGATGTTCTTCTCTGACCTGCTCTCCACGATCTCGTCGAATGTCCTTAAGATCTTCTTGTCAGGCTAGAGACTCTCCTTGGAAGCAACATGGGTCTTGTACTGCCCCTTGGCCTGCATGCAGAACAGAGCCTTCATATTTGCCTTTAGCTTCTTAGCCTAAGATGGCTCAATAGATGGAGGAGCATACCCCGCAGAACTGTCCTCAGCCTCCTCCTCCTCAACCTCGTCCTCATCAACATTCATCCTAGCAGCCTCAGCCTCAGCCCTGGTAGTGGTATTGGCCCACTTGTTCTTCTGACGCAGCTTAATAGGCTCATGGCGAACCCAGTTTGGAGCAGAAAAATCTTCCTCTGGATAGAGATTCTTCCAAGTCTTCAAGATCAAGAGGTGCAGGTATGGACCATGGATGGGAACTTTGCAATTGCAGACCGCAAACCAAAGCTCAACCCACATGATATGAGAGATGTCCAGTGGTTGGGTAGCATGAAGACGCACCTCCTCACAAAGAAGCATCATATCCATGAGATAAGCATGCACCTTATCCTTGTCACCAATGCGCATAAAGAGAGTGTTGCGGAAGATCTGGTGCATGACATCGAGGAAAGGGTTGAGCATCCAAGACTGCATGCCATTGGCTAACTTCTTCTCTAGAAGGAACAATTGAAGCTTGTTCTTGTTGGCGGACTCTGGATTGCCGTGAGGGCGGACACCAACGGGCACATTGAGCCCCTCATCACGAACATGCAGCATCTCCATGAATTCCTTCCACTTGGCAGACATCCTCTTCACATTGGTCATCCAAGTCATAGTCCGCTCCTCATCCGTGTGGAAGTGAACGGAAGCAAAGAACTGAGCCACGATCTCCGGGTCAAAGTACATGTAGATCATGATGAAGTCTTCAATGCCAAACTGCTCCACCAATTCCAACGCCTCACTAAAGTATGCCCGGTCCTTCCTCAGATGAGTCATATCAATCCACTGCATTGGAACATAGATGTTGTGCTTGTACTTGATCACATCGATGTAGATGAGATTCTGCTGCTTGGTCCAGAACAACTCATTCCCTCTGACATTCTCATGAGGGTTCACATAGGGGTTGATCCTCCTTCGAATGATGAACTCGGATTGAGGCATCTCTACTACAAAAAAAATACACTTCCGTGATGATACGTGTTTGTCACAGTAGGTCACGTTTTCTGTCATGCATGTACATCCATGACAATTTTATGACAGAATCAAGATAGTCATACATGTGTTGTCGTAGAAGTGTTCCATGACATTACCAAAATTATCATCACGGAAGTGTCCACTTCCATGATGATAAATCGCGCGTCACAGAAGTGCTTTCGTCAAGGGTGACTAACACGTGGCATCCACCGTAACGGAATGTCGTCAAGCTATCGGGTCCGGTTTTGGATCCGATAACTCGTAATAGCTTGGACCAATTGGGATTTTCCACGTGTAAAATCATCATTGGCTGGAGGAAACACGTGTCAGCTCCGCGTTGGCACAGGTGTCACTCATCCAATGGGCGAGATGCGCCTATGATATGTTGACATGTGGCCCGGCCCAAAACTGGCCCATAAAGTTTAAATGGGCCAGCCCAACTAAAGGCCCACAAGATTTTGCGGTCCATAATGGGCCAGCCCAGCTAAAGGCCAATGAGTTTTTGCGGACCATAATGGGTCGGACCAGCTAAAGGCCCACAAGATTTTGTGGACCATAATGGGTCGGCCCAGCTAAAGGCCCACGAGATTTTGCAGGCCATAATGGGCCGGCCCAGCTAAAGGCCCACAAGATTTTGCGGACCATAATGGGCCAGCCCAGCTAAAGGCCCATGAGATTTCGCCGACCATAATGGGCCGGCCCAGCTGAAGGCCTAGTAGATTTTGAGGACACTAGTAGGTCGGCCCATTAACAGGCTGCCATGTTTTGGGCCAAATGCCGGCCCATATTTGATCCGGTCCATTCACAGCCTGCCACATTCCGGGCCTAATAAAGGCCCATATGAGATCCGGCCAATTAAAAGCCTACCATGTTCTGGGCCAAATTACGGCCCAGATTAGGTCCGTCCCTTTAAGAGACTTTGGGCTAAATTATGGCCCATATCAGATTCGGCCCGTCAACTGGATGCTATGCTTTTGGGCCCACTTGATAAAGGCCCATTTAGTAATTCGGATTGATATTAGTTTCAGCCTATTAAAGGCCTATTTAACATTTCGGCCCTATATTTATTTCGGACTGTTAAAAGCCCATCATATAGTTGGGCCTAACTACGGCCTGGTTTGCATCCGGCCTGCTCACAACCGATGATCTGATTGGGCCAAACAAGGACCGAGACAATTTTGGCATGTTACAAGCCCATGATTTGATTGGCACAATCATGGTCCGGGGTCTATTTCGGCCTGTTGTCGGCCCGTGAGCTATTCGGCATGTTTCAGGCCCAACCTACTTTTCAGCCTCCTAAAGCCCATTGAGTTTTCTTGCGAAAATAGGGCCGGCGGTTTACTCGGCCTATTAAAGACCTGAATCTAATAGTGGGCCAGTTTACATTTAGGCCTGTTAATGGACCAAGATGACGGGGCCCATGATACGGATCATACATAGTGATTTGCATGACGGCCCGATTATGTACCATAATTTTATAGTTTGGCCGCTTTACTGCGAAGACAGGATATATATACAGTAAAATAACTGCAGCATCGTGAATAAGAAAAAACCTAGACTATACAATAAAGAAATTACGGCATATTACATCCACTGGGCATCAAATTATATACACTGGGCATTAAAGTTTGCCACTATGATAATAAAGCACAAGCAGACAGCAGATTACATACACTGGGCATCAAAGATCACCACCAGTGCAAATAAACACGCCGACAAAATAATATACAAAACTGACAGCACTTCAATAGAGTTCAAGAAAGGTTATCCCTGCTTGGGAGCTGCAGCGCAAGCAGCTGAGCACTGATGAGACTGTGCTTATTTGACACTTATATCCTCCTCACTCTGAAAGATAAACAAGCAGACAGATGACGGGTTTTGCACATATAAGTATCAGTGCTAAGAATTCATCACATTTCTTACTGACGAATAAAGTGACACAGTTTAAAATAGCATTAACACAATATGGCATTGTTCAAGTTAAGACATGGCAGGAAATGACATTGTGAAGGAGTTGGCAGCTTCACGACACCACTGGATTACATATGAAGAAATCATAAGTATCAATAGTTAGTGTGCTGTCAATTTATCCCATTTCAGATTGGCAAATAAAGAAACGGTTTAAATAATAGTAGAATCATATGAGATTGTTCATAGTTAAGACATTACAGAATATGACATTGTGCTGTAGTGGGTAGGTTCACCACACCACTGGATTACGGATGAAAAACAGAAGCATACATGTAGTGCAAAAAAATATCACTTGCTCTGTATAGTTTAATTTACATGGTATGAAGAGGGAACTTGGTTGTATAACTGAAAACTTAAATTGAGAAGGACAAACTTTTGTTTATGAACTACATAATAAACTTTAAACATGCAATTTGATGCAAACACCAAAAATAAATAGTTGTTGCAGTCATGCCTAACCAAATATACACAACAAAGTTTGAAGGCTTGAGAAGGACAAACTTACATTGTTGGTGAAGACAGGCTCTATAAAGCCCTTGTCCATGCTGATGGGCGGGGGGGGGGGGGGATTCAAGAAGTTTACCACAGAATCTTCTTCATAAGCATTGCCTTTATTCTACATTTTTTAAGAGTAAATATAGATGTGATAATGTAAGAAAAATGGAGAATATTTAAGATAAGATGAAGAGTGATGCTACATAACCAAGTAGCTATAAATGTAAGTACAACGATACAGGCAAAAGGTACAACCAAGAGCAATGTAGAGCTAAACTTCTTCAGTACCATTGGTGTTATCCAACCTTATGGTAAGAGTAAATATAAATCTAATGTGTAGAAAATGGAGGGCAAAGTAAAATAAGCTGCAGAGTGATGGTACATGAACAACTAACTGTCAATATAAGTACACTGATAAAGGACAGTAGGTACTTACAAGAACAATGCAGAGCTAAAAAATTTCATTGGCATTGGATATATTCTACACTAATGTAACCATTCATACAGATCGGATAATTTGGAGTGGACAATTGATAAGCAAGCTATCATGCATACTGCTGTCACATAATGAACCAAGGTATGTATGCAAGTACAGTGATACAGGACAACATGTACTAACAAGAGCAAAGCAGCGGGCAATATATTTGCGATATCCTGTCGTTCTTTTCAAACCGGAATTCTTCTTCAAGCAGATTTCCAGCAAAAAAGATTCATAAGGCACATGCAGAAAAGTAGAAGTTCAAATTGTCATGCGATATCATAGACAGTACCTCATCCTGGGAATGAAACCAGTGCATAACAAGGTTTTTCCATTCAATGTCTTCTAAAATTAGCACAGGAGACTTCACCAGAAATTCGTTTGTAGACTTGCAATCAAAGTATGTTTTCCTCAGGTAACACTGATACTGCTGCAATGCTTCCTTGAAAAGCGCAAGCAAGCTTTGCTCTTCATGACTATCCATATTGACCCTCGCCTACTTACAACAATTTAATGTAAATCATTGATGTGTTCAATCAGCAGAAAATAGGAAAATAATCACCATGAATAATAGCACTTACAAGTAAGTTGGATAGGAAGATGTGAAAATGGTGTTTGTCTTCACTACAATCTTCCCATGATGGGAATATATGCACGTAGTCCCTAACAACATTGAAAGAATTGTCTTTTAAACTGGGAATAACTGGAATGGGGTTCCAATCTGTAGGAATTGGTCGTCTTTGCAGTTGGTATAAGTCTTCGGCCGGTGGACTTGCTATACTTTTTGCTGGAGTGGGATTTTTCTGTGGTACGGCTGGTGCTATGGCAACTGAAATCGGCATACCTTTTGCTGGAGTGCAGGTCCTGTGTGGTGGGGCTAGTGGTGTGGCTAGTGAAGTATGGGTATAGTCTCCTGGAGTCAGTCCTATGTTTTGTGTCACTGGTTGTACAGCCAATATAAGTGGGGTGTTGTCTGATTTCTCCGGCACAACCACATTTTTCAAGGACTTTGCTGGTGCTCCTTCAGGTTCAGCAATCACCCTCTTCCTTTTTGATGTCTGATGCACAAGAACAACATTTGTGTGAAACTTCAACCTGAAAAGCTCGAACCCAAGTTGGAAAAATGCGTCTTCATAGGATACCCTAAGGAAACCATTGGGTATACCTTCTACTTAAGATCCGAGGGCAAGATCTTTGTTGCCAAGAATGGATCCTTTCTGGAAAAAGAGTTTCTCTCAAAAGGAGTAAGTGGGAGGAAAGTAGAACTCGATGAAGTACTACCTCTTGAACCGGAAAGTAGTGCAGCTCAGGAAGATGTTCCTGTGGTGCCTACACCGACTGGAGAGGAAATTAATGATGATGATCAAGGTACTTCTGATCAAGTTGCTGCTGAACTTCGTAGGTCCACAAGGACACGTTCCACACCTGAGTGGTATGGCAACCCTGTCCTGGAAATCGTGTTGTTAGACAACGGTGAACCTTCGAACTATGAAGAAGCGATGGCGGGCCCAGATTCCAACAAATGGCTTGAAGCCATGCAATCCGAGATAGAATCCATGTATGAAAACAAAGTATGGACTTTGACTGACTTGCCTGATGATCGGCGAGCGATAGAAAACAAATGGATCTTTAAGAAGAAGACGGACGCGGATGGTAATGTAACCATCTATAAAGCTCGACTTGTCACTAAGGGTTATCGGCAAGTTCAAGGGATTGACTACGATGAGACTTTCTCTCCCGTAGCGAAGCTTAAGTCCATCCGAATCATGTTAGCAATTACCGCATACTATGATTATGAGATATGGCAGATGGACGTCAAAACGGCATTCCTTGACGGTTATCTTAAGGAAGAGCTGTATATGATGCAGCCGGAAGGTTTTGTCGATCCTAAGAATGCTAACAAAGTGTGCAAGCTCCAGCGATCCATTTATGGGATGGTGCAAGCATCTCGGAGTTGGAACATTCGCTTTGATGAGATGATCAAGGCGTTTGGGTTTATGCAGACTTATGGAGAAGCCTGCATTTACAAGAAAGTGAGTGGGAGCTCTGTAGCATTTCTCATATTATATGTAGATGACATACTTTTGATGGGAAATGATATAGAATTCTTGGACAGCATTAAGGCCTACTTGAATAAGTGTTTTTCAATGAAGGACCTTGGAGAAGCTGCTTACATAATAGGCATCAAGATCTATAGGGATAGATCGAGATGCCTCATAGGTCTTTCACAAAGCACATACCTTGATAAGATTTTGAAGAAGTTCAAAATGGATCAGTCCAAGAAAGGGTTCTTGCCTATACTGCAAGGTGTGAGATTGAGCTTGGCTCAATGCCCGACCACGGCAAAAGATAAAGAAGAGATGAGCGTCATCCCCTATGCCTCAGCCATAGGATCTATTATGTATGCCATGCTGTGTACCAGACCTGATGTAAACCTTGCCGTAAGTTTGGTAGGAAGGTACCAAAGTAATACCGGCAAGGAACACTGGACAGCGGTCAAGAATATCCTGAAGTACCTGAAAAGGACAAAGGACATGTTTCTCGTTTATGGAGGTGACGAAGAGCTCATCGTAAAGGGTTACGTCGACGCTAGCTTCGACACAGATCTGGATGACTCTAAGTCACAAACCGGATACGTGTATATGTTGAATGGTGGAGCAGTAAGCTGGTGCAGTTGCAAGCAGAACATCGTGGCGGGATCTACATGTGAAGCGGAGTACATGGCAGCCTCGGAGGCAGCGCATGAAGCAATTTGGGTGAAGGAGTTCATCACCGACCTAGGAGTCATACCCAATGCGTCGGGGCCGATCAAACTCTTCTGTGACAACACTAGAGCTATTGCCCTTGCCAAGGAGCCCAGGTTTCACAAGAAGACCAGGCACATCAAGCGTCGCTTCAACTCCATCCGTGAAAATGTTCAAGATGGAGACATAGATATTTGCAAAGTACATACGGATCTGAATGTCGCAGATCCGTTGACTAAACCTCTCTCGCGAGCAAAACATGATCAACACTAGAACTCTATGGGTGTTCGATTCATCACAATGTAACTAGATTATTGACTCTAGTGCAAGTGGGAGACTGTTGGAAATATTCCCTAGAGGCAATAATAAAAGGATTATTATTATATTTCCTTGTTCATGATAATTGTCTTTTACTCATGCTATAATTGTATTATCCAGAAATCGTAATACACGTGTGAATACATAGACCACAATACGTCCCTAGTAAGCCTCTAGTTGACTAGCTCGTTGGTCAACAGATAGTCATGGTTTCCTGACTATGGACATTAGATGTCATTGACAACGGGATCACATCATTAGGAGAATGATGTGATGGACAAGACCCAATCCTAAGCATAGTACAAGATCGTGTAGTTCGTTTTGCTAGAGCTTTTCCAATGTCAAGTATCTCTTCCTTAGACCATGAGATCGTGTAACTCTCAGATACCGTAGGAGTGCTTTGGGTGTACCAAACGTCACAACGTAACTGGTTGACTATAAAGGTGCACTACAGGTATCTCCGAAAGTGTCTGTTGGGTTGACACGGATCAAGACTGGGATTTGTCATTCCGTGTTACGGAGAGGTATCACTGGGCCCACTCGGTTGTGCATCATCATAATGAGCTCAAAGTGACCAAGTGTCTGGTCACGGGATCATGCATTACGGTACGAGTAAAGTGACTTGCCGGTAACGATACTGAACGAGGTATTGGGATACCGACAATCGAGTCTCGGGCAAGTAACATACCATCTGACAAAGGGAATAGTATACGGGGTTGCTTGAACCCTCGACATCGTGGTTCATCCGATAAGATCATCGAGGAGTATGTGGGAGCCAACATGGGTATCCAGATCCCGCTGTTGGTTATTGACCGGAGAACTGTCTCGGTCATGTATGCATGTCTCTCGAACCCGTAGGGTCTACACACTTAAGGTTCGGTGACGCTAGGGTTGTTTGAATATGAGTATGCAGCAAACTGAATGTTGTTCGGAGTCCCGGATGAGATCCCAGATGTCACAGGAGTTCCGGAATGGTCCGGAGGTAAAGAAAACTATATAGGAAGTGCTGTTTCGGCCATCGGGAAAGTTTCGGGGTCACCCGGTATTGTACCGGGACCACCGGAAGGGTCCCGGGGGTCCACCGGGTGGGGCCACCTATCCCGGAGGGCCCTGTGGGCTGAAGTGGGAGGGGAACCAGCCCCTAGTGGGCTGGTGCGCCCCCCCCTTGGCCCCCCCCTGCGCCTAGGGTTGGAAACCCTAGGTGGGGGGGCACACCACTTGCCTTTGGGGGGCACTCCACCCCCCCTGGCCGCCGTCCCCTTGGGAGATTGCATCTCCCAGGGCCGGCGCCCCCCCTGGGGGCCTATATAAAGGAGGGAAAGGGGGAGGGCAGCCGCACCCAAGTCTTCGCGCCTCCCTCCCCCTGCTACACCTCGTCCTCCTCCCGCAGCAGCTTGGCGAAGCCCTGCCGGAGTTCTGCTGCATCCACCACCACGCCGTCGTGCTGCTGGATTGTCATCAACCTCTCCTTCCCCCTTGCTGGATCAAGACGGAGGAGACGTCATGCTGACCGTACGTGTGTTGAACGCGGAGGTGCCATCCGTTTGGCGCTAGGATCTCCGGTGATAGGATCACAACAAGAACGACTACTTCAACCCCGTTCTTTTGAACGCTTCCGCTCGCGATCTACAAAGTGGTATGCAGGTGCATATCCCCTTTCACTCGTTGCTTAGATGAACTCATAGATGGATCTTGGTGAAACCGTAGGAAAATTTTTATTTTCTGCAACGTTCCCCAACAAACTCCCCCTGCCCGCTCTTGACCCCCACCCGCTCACGACGACGCGGTAGTACCGCGGGTCATTGCGGCAGTACCGCTCGGGCGGAAGTACCGCACCCAGGGTGGTAGTACCGCTCTTCTAGCAGCTGTAAAAAAATACTACCACGATGGAAGCGGTAGTACTGTGCCTCGGATGCACCTGTGCGCGCACAGGGCAATCCATCTCCTGCGGTAGTACCGTGGCTTGCCATGGTAGTACCATAAACCCAAGAAAGTGCATGTTTCAACAATATAGAAAAACACAACCTTTGCAAAGCAACCTTCAAGAAACCGGACAGTAATGAGCACACACACGAGGCAACTCAAACACAAACACGACTCAAAAGAAGGCAAGAGACAACAAGGACCAAGCACGAACCAAAACCTCTCAAGAGGAGAGGGCGGTGGACGGAGCCACCTATGTTTGAGTCAATTGGTATGCCACCGCGAAGAATTATCCTTGGGCCCATGACCAAAATCTCGTCTTTGAAGCACAAGTACCATCAAAAATGGCTAATGTGAAAGAGTTGATCAATTTATGCATAATGGGGGGAGGGAGAGTTCATTGAGAGAACAACACTCCCCCTATGTCCATGCATAAACCTAAACAAGATATCAAGATGAGTATGGTGGGGTGTTCAAGGGTTCAAGCCACATTGCTCGAATCAATGATATTTAGCTCATGCCTTAACTCGTGAAATCTTGCTTCCTCCAAGGGCTTCGTGAAAATATCTACAAGGTTATCATGAGTGTTGACATATTTGAGCTGGATATCCCCTCGCCTAATGTGATCCCGGATGAAGTTATATGGAATCTCAATATGCTTCTTCTTGAAGTGTTGCACCTGGTTGAGAGAGATCTTGATGGCACTTCCATTATCAGACCAAATAGGCACTTTGTCACAAATGACACCATAATCCTTTAAAGTTTGCCTTATCCATAGAAGTTGAGCACAACAACTGCCGACGGCCACATATTCCGCTTCGGTGGACGAGAGAGACACACAACTTTGCTTCTTAGAAGACCAACTCACCAAAGAGCAACCAAGAAATTGGCACCCTACAGAGGTTGACTTCCTATCCACTTTGCCTCCCGCCCAATCCGAGTCTGAATAGCCCAAAAGGTTGAAGTTGGCTCCTCTTGTCTACCATAAGCCAAAGTTTGGGGTATGATCCAAATACCGAAAGATTCGCTTGACCGCCACATAGTAGCTTGCCTTAGGTGCGGCTTGAAACCATGCACAAATTCCCATACTCAACATGATATCTGGTCTAGATGCACAAAGGTAAAGAAAGGCGCCAATCATGGAACGATATACCTTTTGATCCACCGCTTTACCATTGGGATCTATGTCAAGTTGGCATTTGACAGGCATTGGAGTGGAAGCCGGCTTGACATCACTTAGCTTGAATCTCTTGAGCATGTCTTGAGTGTATTTGGCTTGGTTGATGAAGGTTCCTTCTCTTCTTTGCTTAGTTTCGAACCCGAGAAAAAACTTCAACTCTCCCATCATGGACATCTTGAACTTCGAGGTCATGAGAGCGGTAAATTCCTCATTGAAAGCTTTGTTAGGGGAACCAAAGATAATATCATCAACATATAGTTGGCATACAAACAACTCCCCTTTGACCTTCTTAGTAAAAATAGTGGGGTTGATTTTCCCAATTTCAAACCCATGATCTTGCAACAACTCGGTAAGGTGCTCATACCACACATGTGGGGCTTGTTTAAGGCCATAGAGTGCCTTATCGAGTTGGTACACATGATTGGGGAACTCGGGATCCTCAAACCCGAGGGGTTGTTTGACATAAACCAACTCATTAATAGGACCATTAAGAAAAGTACTCTTCATATCCATTTGTTGCAGCTTGAAGTTATGATGAGAAGCATAAGCAATCAACAAACAAATAGATTCAAGGAGAGCAAAGGGAGCAAATGTTTCACCATAGTCGATACCCTCGACTTGGGAGTAGCCTTGTGCTACCAAACGAGCCTTGTTGCGAACTATAATTCCATGAGCATCTTGCTTGTTCTTGAATATCCACTTGGTTCCAATGACATTGTGGTTCCCCGTTGGCCTTGGCACCAATCTCCACACCTTGTTGTGCTCAAAGTTTTTGAGTTCTTCATGCATGGCATTGAGCCAATCCGGATCCTCGAGCGCCTCATAGACCTTTTGGGATTCAACCAAAGAAACAAACACGTGATGTTCACAATAGTTTGCTAATTGTAAATGAGTTCTTACCCCTTTTCTCAAACTTCCAAGCACATTCTTCATAAGATGATCTTTGGTAGTGAGCTTGGAAGCAATCTTGGTGGCACGACGCTCCAAATCCTCCTCAAGAGATAGTTTAGGAGCGGAAACTTGATCATCTTGAGCGTCGTCATGAGCTTGTTCTTGATCTTGAGCTTGCTCTTGATCTTGAACTTGCTCGGGGGGGGGGGGAGAACTTGACCTTGGGCATCACTTGGTGGTTCACCATCATCTTGAGATTGATCTTGCCCTTGATCTTGGTTACTTGGTTGAGGGTCTTCACTTTGTTCTTTGTAAGCGTGTGGGTCTTGGGTTGGTGATGGCTCCACTTGAATGGAACTTTGTCCTTCTCCTTCAGCCACAAGGGGTTCCTCAATGGGTAGGATATGACCAACACCCATTCTTATTATAGCTTGAGGAGGAATTTCATCACCTACATCACAAGTACCACTTTGCTCCACTTGGGAGCCATTATTCTCGTCAAAATCCACGTTACACGTATCCTCAATGAGTCCCGTGGACTTGTTGAGGACATGGTAAGCATGAGAGTTTGTAGCATAACCAACAAATATGCCCTCATGAGCTCTAGCCTCAAATTTAGACAAACGGACACCTTTCTTGAGAATGAAACACTTACAACCGAACACCCGGAAGTACTTGAGGTTGGGCTTGTTACCGGTAAGTATCTCATATGGAGTCTTGTTTAAGCCCTTGCGAAGATAGAGCCGATTGGATGCATGACAAGCAGTGTTGATGGCTTCGGCCCAAAAGTTGTAGGGAGACTTGAGCTCCGCCATCATGGTGCTTGCCGCGTCCATCAACGTCCGATTCTTCCTCTCCGCTACACCATTTGTTTGAGGGGTGTAAGGAGAAGAATATTGATGCTTGATCCCCTCATCACCTAGGAACTCATCCAAGGTGTAGTTCTTGAACTTCGTGCCGTTGTCACTTCTTAT
The DNA here is from genome assembly GCF_018294505.1 of Triticum aestivum. NCBI lineage: Eukaryota > Viridiplantae > Streptophyta > Magnoliopsida > Poales > Poaceae > Triticum > Triticum aestivum. Next base: position 639,590,362 of record NC_057804.1, on the reverse strand, counting down.
TGTCAAGATCTTTGCATTGTGTTGACGTTGAGCTTCATTTGTAAAGTCGATGACGGTTTGTTGAGTCTCACTCTTCCTCTTGAAGAAATATACCCAAGTGTATCTTGAATAACCGTCCACAATCACCAAGCAATACTTTCTACCCCAAGACTATCAAAGTATGGAGGCCCAAAGAGGTCCCAGTGAAGGAGCTCCAAGGGTCTCTTCGAGTAGATGATAGTCGTGGGAGGGTGAGCCTTCTCATGTAGCTTTCCTTCGATACAAGCACTATCTTCGGCAAAACTAACATTTGTTAGTCCACAGACATGGTCCCCCTTGAGAAGACTTTGCAAAGATCTCATATTGACATGGGCTAAACGGTGATGCCAAAGCCATCCCACGTCAACTTTAGCCATTAGGCATGTCGCGGCCTTAGTGGGTCGCTCCGAAAAGTTAATCACATAAAGACTGTTCTCGACATGCCCAACAAAGGCTACTTTAAGAGTCTTGCTCCACAAGAGGGCCACAATATCAATATCCAAGAAAGTGGCAAAGTCCATGATTGCAAGTTGACAAACGGAAAGAAAATTGTATGAAGACTCAACAAGCATGACTTTTTCGATCGTGAGATCATGAGAAATGACCACCTTGCCAAGACTTAATACCTTAGAAGATGAGGCATCACCCCACTCGACATTGATGGGCATAGATGAGACCTTGTGCACGTCCACCACCAAGTCCTTGCTTCCGGTCATATGATTTGTGGCTCCACTATCGAGCAACCATGATCCCCCACCGGAAGCAAACACCTACAAGAGATCAATGCTTGGTTTTAGGTACCCATTTTGTAATGGGTCCTTTGATGTTAGTAACAAGGGTCTTAGGAACCCAAATAGACCATTCAATGTACTCATAAGGAGAACCAACAAATTTGGCATAAACATGCCCATCAGTAGCACGGCATAGCACATAAGAAGGGTTAAAGTCGCCGGCTTTACTTGAAGAAGTGGCAATGCCCTTCTTGACACCACCACCCTTCACATTGTTCTTCTTCTTCTCCTTAGGAGCACCCTCTCCCTCCTTCACAAAAGTTTGCTTGAGAGGAAGAGGTTGTTTGGCCTTGTCATTCTTCTTCTTGTTCTTGGACTTGGGTGCAAACCCAATTCCCTCCTTGCCCACAACTTCCTTTTGATGCTGAAAAGATCGTTGAGGTTCTTCTCACCTTGTATGCAAGACACAAGGCCTTTCTCAAGTTGCTCCTTCAACTTGGCATTCTCCTCCACAAGATGCACATGCTCACAACACGGGTTAGTAGCATTTGCATTATCAATCAAGACCATATCAGAAAAAGTGGCTTTCTCCTTGGTTAGCTTCACTTGGAGTTGATCATGAGACTCCTTGAGGCTAGCATGAGCACCCTTCAAGGCCTTGTGAGCCTTTTCATGTATATCAAACTCCTTCTTGAGTCTAGCATGGTCAACCCCAAGTTTAGCATTCTCGAAATAGAGCACACGAGATACAACAAGAGCATGATCAAGATCTTTCCTTAATTTATGATGATCATCATTGTGTGACTCCTCAAGAGCCAAATGATGACCATGCTCTTCCTCAAGTGCATTAGATAGATCCAATATCTCATCGGCATAGTCACGACTATGTCCTTCCATCTTAGAGATGGTTTCTTCGTGAGCCTCGATCATGTCATTGGCTTCACCAAGTTGTTCCAAGAGAGCAACAAAGTGTTTCTTGGATTTACCCTTGAGCTTACTCGTAAAAGACTCAAATTCATTTACTTCCTCATTAGACCCCTCACTTTCATCAATGCAATCTGTCAAGGAAGTATTAATAGTATTGGTAGTTTCGATGTTGGGGGTTACCTTGTTGGTGGCTTTGGCCATGAGGCACTTGGCGGTGATGTTCTTGTTGGGTGAGTCGAAGAGGGATACCCGTGGAGTTGTGGCAATGGCAACGGAGGCCATGCCATCGCCTCATCGTCTTCATCATCATCCTCATTGTACTCTTCTTGTGCCACCAACCCCTTGGGAGGAGTCTTCTTGGTGAAGTTGTTCTTGTTGGGGAAGGACTTGGCTTTGTCTTTTCGGATAAGCTTGCCACCATTGTCTTCCCGCTTCTCGTAAGGGCACTCCACAACAAAGTGGATCACATTGCTACAATTATAGCATGTTCTCACACGTTTCTTGCCCTTTGTGCCACTTGAGTTGTTCTTGTTGAAGTTGGGCCTTGAGTTCTTCTTGCTACAAAATTGCCTTGAAGCGAGAGCCATGTACTCATGGTAATCATATTTTGTATGTTCGGGGTTACTCTCCTCTTCTTCATCTTCATCCTCTTATTCCACACTAGCCATGGCCTTCAAAGCAAGGTTAGGTTTCTTCACCCATTGAGAGCACATCACCGCATTATCGGCGATCTTGTCCAAGATTCTCATAGCAACAAACTCATCCAACACTTCACTTGAGGACAAGGTATGAAAGTCCGTCCTTTGAAGGATGACAGATGACATGGCCTTGTGGTAGGGCATCATGGCCTTGAGAAAATGGCGCTTGATCCAATTGTCATACGTATCCTTGCTCCCATGATCTCAGAGTGAGATCACGAGAGTGGTTTGTTGGGTTTCGTAGTAATTTCAAAATTTTCCTACGCACACGCAAGATCATGTGATGCATAGCAACGAGGGGAGAGTGTTGTCTACGTACCCAACGCAGACCGACTGCGGAAGCGATGACACGACGTAGAGGAAGTAGTCGTATGTCTTCACGATCCAACCGATCAAGCACCGAAACTACGGCACCTCCGAGTTCGAGCACACGTTCAGCTCGATGATGATCCCCGGACTCCGATCCAGCAAAGTGTCGGGGAAGAGTTCCGTCAGCACGATGGCGTGGTGACGATCTTGATGAACTACAGTAGCAGGGCTTCGCCTAAACTCCGCTACAGTATTATCGAGGTATATGGTGGCAGGGGGCACCGCACACGGCTAAGGAATAGATCACGTGGATCAACTTGTTGTATCTTTGGTGCTAGCCCTGCCCCTCTATTTATATGTTGAGCCCCGGGGTCAAAACTTGGAGCAAAAGCCTCCTCAAAGTCGGTTTTTCCCAAAAGGCAAGAGTCCCACTCGGACTCCAGGACCAAACGCCACAATCCTTGGCGTCTGGCCCAGACTCCATGGGCCTCGGCGTCTGGCCCAGGGCCAGACGCCAGGGTCTCCGGCGTTTGGCCCCCTGGCCTCCGCAAAACTCCTTTTTGCACCGATCTAAAGCCTCATGGGCTTGACCCCTTGGCCTAACCATATCATCCAATATATGAATCTTTACGTCTCGACCATTTCGAGACTCCTCGTCATGTCCCCGATCTCATCCGGGACTCCGAACTCCTTCGGTTCATCAAAACATGTAAACTCATAATATAACTGTCATCGTAACCTTAAGCGTGCGGACCCTACGGGTTCGAGAACAATGTAGACATGACCGAGACATGTCTCCGGTCAATAACCAATAGCGGGACCTGGATGCCCATATTGGCTCCTACATATTCTACGAAGATCTTTATCGGTCAGACCGCATAACAACATACGCTGTTCCCTTTGTCATCGGTATGTTACTTGCCCGAGATTCGATCGTCGGTATCCAATACCTAGTTCAATCTCGTTACTGGCAAGTCTCTTTACTCGTTCCGTAATACATCATCTCACAACTAACATATTAGTTGCAGTGCTTGCAAGGCTTATGTGAGGTGCATTACCGAGAGGGCCCAGAGATACCTCTCCGACAATCGGAGTGACAAATCCTAATCTCGAAATACGCCAACCCAACATCTACTTTTGGAGACAACTGTAATGCTCCTTTATAATCACCCAGTTACGTTGTGACGTTTGGTAGCACCCAAAGTGTTCCTCCGGCAAACGGGAGTTGCATAATCTCATAGTCATAGGAACATGTATAAGTCATGAAGAAAGCAATAGCAACATACTAAACGATCAGGTGCTAAGCTAATGGAATGGGTCATGTCAATCAGATCATTCAACTAATGATGTGATCTCGTTACTCAAATAACAACTCATTGTTCATGGTCAGGAAACATAACCATCTTTGATTAACGAGCTAGTCAAGTAGAGGCATACTAGTGACACTTTGTTTGTCTATGTATTCACACATGTATTATGTTTCCGGTTAATACAATTCTAGCATGAATAATAAAAATTTATCATGTTTATAAGGAAATAAATAATAACTTTATTATTGCCTCTAGGGCATATTTCCTTCATGGTTAATCTCTGGTAGAGCCCATGAGGTTCTTCTTCATTCATTGCAAACTCATCGGCTATCTTGCACCACTTCATAGTTGGAGCGTTGAATGCTTGTGCTTCCCTTGTAAATGGAAACAACATGTTGCCATGCTTCCTTAGCCATGGTGAAAGGTCGGAGATTCGCAATATCTTTGGGTGGAATTGCATCTTAAATAATGAAGAGAGTGAACTCGTTGAATTGATGATCCACAGCTTCTCTAGGAGTGAGGTTGCTTGGGTCATGCGGGTAGAAACCTTGCTCAATAATTCTCCAAAGGTTAGTAGAACTATGATTTAAATGACGTTTAAAATGATAGGCCTAAGAAGCAAATCCTCATTTTTCACAAACTTAGGAGGAGGACCAACATGATTCAAATGAGTGGAGGGAACCGGTCCTCCATAAGTAAGAGGTGGTTCAACATGGGGAAAGATGTCATTTCCACTTCTACCACTAGGCAAAGGAATTTTATCACTAGAAGCTTCCCCCTTATCGGAGTTAGCATCCGCCACCTTGTTAGTGGGAGCGACCACTTCCAACAGGGCGGTGGATAACTTAAGACCATCAAGAACTCCTTGAACATGCCTTTGACCTCGGTCGTGGTGGAGGTTTTCAATGTGTCCAAAGCCGCATTGAATTCCTCACATGAGACCGAGGATCCCCCATCGGCCGTAGACGAGGATGGATTCACACCAGGGTGCTCCTCCTCACCGTCTACAGTGTCAACCATACTCCTAGGATGGTAAAGTCTTTAATAAAGAGACGAGGCTCTGATACCAATTGAAAGGATCAATATAGTTGACTAGAGGAGGGTGAATAGGCAACTAACAATTTTTAGCTTTTCTTTACCAAATTAAACTTTGCATCAAAGTAGGTTGTCTAGACATACAACTAGGAGAGTAACCTATATGATGCAACAGCAACAAGTACACAAGCAAGCAATGGATACAACACAATATAAGCTTGCACAAGTAAAGGTGAGAGATAACCAAGAGTGGAGTTGGTGGAGACGAGGATGTGTTACCGAAGTTCCTTCCCTTTGAGAGGAAGTGCGTCTCCATTGGAGCGGTGTGGAGGCACAATGCTCCCTAAGAAGCCACTAGGGCCACCATATTCTCCTCACGGCCTCACACAATGCGAGATGTCGTGATTCCACTATTGGTTCCCTTGGAGGTGGCGACCGAACCTTTACAAACAAGGTTGGGGTAATCTCCACAACTTAATTGGAGGCTCCCAATGACACCATGAAGCTTCACCACAATGGAATATGGCTCTGCGGTGACCTCAACCATCTAGGGTGCTCAAACACCCAAGAGTAACAAGATCCGCAAGGGATTAGTGGGGGGAATCAAATTTCTCTTGGTGGAAGTGTAGATTGGGGCCTTCTCAACAAATCCCTAGAGAATCAACAAGTTTGATTGGCTAGGGATAGAGATTAGGCGAAAATGGAGCTTTGAGCAACAATGGAGCTTGGGGAGGGAAGAGGTAGTCAACTTGGAGAAGAAGACCCCCCTATATAGTGAGAGGAAAAATCCAACCGTTACCCACTTACTCAGCCTGCGACATGTGGTACTACCGCACCAACTCGCGGTACTACCGCTCGGCTGTGCGGTACTACTGCTCCCGCGGCAGATACCAGACGAGACCCGGTTGCGTTAAAGCAACGAGTGGTACTACCGCGCGTCCTTGCGGTACTACCGCAAGGAAAGGTTCGACTAGGATAGGAAGGCACAGACTAATAAAATTACATCTGTGGCTACTTCCGCTGAGTTTCAATCTGTGAAAAAATCCGACACGGTACTACCGCATGCAGGGAGCGGTACTACCGCATAGGGTGCGGATGTAAAAAATTACTTCTGCCCCTACTACCGCGCGTGTCACTGTGCTGGGCTAGAGTCCATGGTACTACCGCACCTGAGGAGCGGTACTACCGCATAGCATGGTACTACTGCTCCCTTGAACAGTACTACCGCATGCCACAGCACAATAGCACTTGGGGTCCTTCATTTTGCAAAGACAAGTATAAACAGTTGGGGCTCCAAAGAAGCAAAGGAAAGGTGGTGCAAAGGAACATATGTGTATGTGTTGATTCCATCCTAACCTTTCTGACGCGGACCCCCTCTTAATAGTACGGCTTTCCTACAACTCAAATGCACCGAAAAAACATAGAGAAACGTCGTCTTCACTTAGGCTCCGAGGGGCAACGAATCATCTTGTGCCTAGACATGAGATATCTGAAATGCTTAATGCACACGATTAGTCCTCAAATGCATTGTGATCAATCACCAAAACCACATAGGGAGAAATATGCCCTTACAGAGGTTGTCTCAAAAAAACTACCACGTACCCAAATGCTCAGACCTTCTTTCTGATCCAAGACATGCTTCTCAATTCAGAGTTAGATTAGAGTTGCTATGGCTGAATATACAGGAGTGCTACTATAATGTTTAGAGTTGAAGCACTCGTTCTGGAGAACTGAATAACAGGAGCGGTATAAACATGGGTTGCCCCAGGATTTGAAAAGCGTGTATCAAAGGCCACCAATTTTTCTATGGCCTAAAACCTTATTTTTTTGGCACGTACAATCGATTATAACACCATATTATACTAGTGGTATAATATATAATTGGGAATAATATCATAAATTTAAAGAATTGATCATTATTAGTAATTTTTCAACACATATAAATGTTAGTTTCCAATATGTCAAAGTGGATAATTCAGCCAAGTCAAGTGTTGTATGACTGTACTGATGTCGATGTTTGATGGGGTTCTCGCAACGAGAGAAAGCGAGAGCGTTGTGGGTGCACATAAAGTTTCTTTTTTTTGCGGGTGGTGCACATAAAGTTTCAATACATTGAAATGTGAAACCTATCTTTTCAATTCAAACAGAAAAGGTATGAGGATATATACCTGTTGCTTCTGCCTTTACGGCAAAATTGAAACAAGCTTCTTCTTCACTTTGTTGGCGCGGAGAACCAAGACTTTGGCATTGCCACTGGAGAAGGAGTGACTCAGAGAGGATGAGGGGTTCGGAGAGGAGGGGACAATGAAGTGTGTATATGCATCGCCGACACACAGTTTAAATAGCTATGCGGCGCAGCTATCGGAGTTGGTTTCTCGGGACACGGCTTCCGCACTGAACCGGCAACGCCCAAGAGGCCGCGCCCGTCAGCGTCGCCTTCACGCCGGGTCACGTCGGTAGGCATTAATGTCGGCTACTGCATGCATTGGGCCAGCATGAATGCAGCGTGTCAATCAACGTGGGCGTTGGATGAAAAGCGTGGGAGAGGAAGGTGGGTGTTTCGGGTGGGCCAGGGTAGTCAGAAGTGGACGTGGTAGCGGTCAGACGCCCGCAAAGCCCCCTCCCTCACTTTCTCTTAGTTTTACGAAAAAAATTGCGCTCGGACCAGTTGGCAGACCAATACTGGGTCGCGTTAAATGGCAGAACACGTCGGACCACATGGTCCGGACGTATACAAGCGGTTTGAGGGTATGTCGCTCTAACCATCAAACCGCCGGCAATCGTCTGGACCGCGCGGTCCGATTTATGTTGTGCCATCGGTTCGCCAAGAGGTCCTGACCCACTTTTTTCCACAAAACAGAGACACAATTTTTGTGTGTCTGTGTGTCTGGGGGGTCCAGAGTTTGGACAGAAGCCACATAGGACTCTGACACCCCCTGGCCCACTAAATGCCGCCCCCAGTCCCATTTTTTCCAATCCACAATTCCCCCCCCCCCCTCACTTTGCATCTACACCCTCCTCCTCTGATGCCAGTGTTGTACCTCTCCGACCGCTACACAGGCATTGCTGGACGTCCGCAACCAGCACTGACACGCCCGCTCGCTTTTATGACAACATCGTCCACCCATGACCTGTGTGTAGGCAGGTACACTTTTTCTCCCTCCCTGTCGAATTCATCCACGGTGGTCACCATGCCCAATAGGTGTTTAGTCAAATGCCATTAAGCTTTTTTCAAACGCCATTTCATTTTTTTTAGAGTACGAAGGATGGAGGGGTACTCAACCATGGAGGATGAGTCGTTGCGCGATGCGTGGTTGGCTGTATCCACGGGTTTCTTAAGCAGGAGTAGAGGAGGAGGGGTCGTTATGGCAGTGTGTGCGTGATTCGTTTCACGTGCGAAAGCGCATTGCCCCCTACGACATGCACATCATGCATGATCACAATGTGAGATCGTTATTGTATCGATGGTATGCCATCCAGACCTTAATCTTCAAGTTTAGTGGCGTAGTTGATATGTTGGAGGCTAGGTGGCCATTGCGCATGACAGTCGAAGAGATCATAAGTTTTACTTTTCTTCCTCAACTTGTTGATTGATTCATGCATTCATTGAATGTTGCTCTACACATTGTGTAGCCCGTACGCGCTGCCGTGATGTACCACATGATAAACAAACGGTCATTTAGGTACATACATTGTTGGATGAAATTGAAGAGGTGGTATGTGTGGGATGGCACAATCCATTCATGAGAAACTAGTTGAACATCCGGTTAATCTCTTTGAATTTGAACTATTGTTGTACTAGACTTATTTGCATGCTATGTATGGATGATTTGTGTTATTTTCTGTCTGAACTTTGATGAAATATGTCATGTTTGTACAAATTTCATCTGGTTAGTTCAAACAGTAGATGAAATGTATATAAATAGGGTTGGATGCCCGCCTCCCGCATCCATGTCCGCGTACTAGTCCCTATATGTGGAGATGCCGGAGCAAATTTGGGTGTCCTTGTTAGGCCAACTCAAACGCTCGACCCCAAATCATCTGGGGACATCCGTTTGAGGCGAAACTTGGGCCAACAGGAGTACCCAAACGGAAAAGTTATCCGGTTTTTGTCTGCCCGACCCCAAATCTGAGGGAGATCCTAGTCAGCGCCTTCAGCACCGACTAGGCCGACTCAAACGTTTGGGTACTCCCGCATCCATGTCCGCGTACTAGTCCCTATCTGTGGAGATGCCGGAGCAAATTTGGGTGTCCTTGTTAGGCCAACTCAAACGCTCGACCCCAAATCATCTGGGGACATCCGTTTGAGGCGAAACTTGGGCCAACGGGAGTACCCAAACGGACAAGTTATCCGGTTTTTGTCTGCCCGACCCCAAATCTAAGGGAGATCCTAGTCAGCGCCTTCAGCACCGACTAGGGGTTTCGACGCCTACGCTGGCGCGCTCCTGGGCCGGTTCAAAACAGGTCCGTGACTAAATGGAAAACAGGAGAAAAAACGGTGCGTGTAGGTAGAATCGAACCTACGACCTCGTGGTCGCAGGTAGGCTGCGCTAACCACTGCGCTACTTAGGTAGATCTGCTAGGATAAATCTTTTCCATTATTTTCTTGTTTCTTCTTTTGTTTTCCCCTTTTCTTTTTTTCTTCCTTATGAGATGGCATTTTTTCAATTCATGAATTCTTTTCAACTCGATGATTTTTTTTAATTTTTTATGAACCTTTTCAAATTCGATAAAATTTGAAAAAAGTTCGCTAATTTAAAAAAAGTTCATAGGATTTGAAAAAAGTTCACTGGATTTGAAAAAAAGTTCATCGCATTTGAAAAATGCTCATTGATTTTGAAAAAAGTTCATTAAACTTGAAAAAAGTTCATCGAATTTGGAAAAAGTTCACTAATTTGAAAAAAGTTCATCGGATTTCAAAAAGTTCATTGGATTTGAAAAAAACTTCATCACATTTGAAAAAGTTCAGCGATTTTGAAAAAAAAGTTCATCAAACTTGAAAAAAGTTCATCGAATTATAACAAAAAAGTTCATCAAATTTGAAAAAAATACGAATTTAAAAAAGAATATAAAGAAAAAAACAAATAAAACCACCCTGGAAATTACCACCAATCGGGACAAAACCGGTTTGGGAAGCTTCTTCCCAAAACTAGAGGATTCCCGCGACTGAAGAGGAACAAATAGAAGGGAACACAACCCACTAGTCAACAGTTGTCCTGTGGCGTTGTGGTTATGGTTCTTGGAATTGAAGGAAGTGGTCGAGAGTTCGACTCCAGGAGCGCGCACATTTTTACCAACTTGTCACGCTCAATATGCGACCCTATCCTAAAGGAACTCGAAGGTCCCACCAAGGATAGAAGCGCATATTGGAGACGCTTTTGTAAGGTGGATATCATTACATCGTACCATTACATAAAAGTTGGGGATACATATAAGAGGCATACAATGCCACACGAATTCAACAACATCATACACAAGAACATCATCCGACTACTTGATGAAACACAAACAGAAACTCAAACAACATCCACCCTGCTAGTCCAGGCTGCGGACCTGGAACCTATCCCCTGATCGAAGAAGAAGCAGAAGAAGAACTCCAAAACAAGCAAACATCGCTCTCGCGTCATGAACATTGCAATAACTGTACCTGCAACTGTTGTTGTAGTAATCTATGAGCCACGAGGACTCAGCAATCCCATTACCATGGGTATCAAGACTAGCAAAGCTTAATGAGTATGGAAAGGATAAGTGGTGAGGTTGCAGCAACGACTAAGCATATATGGTGGCTAACATACGCAAATAAGAGCGAGAAGAGAAGCAAACGGAACGGTTGAGAGCTAGAAGTGATCAAGAAGTGATCCTGAAACTACTTACATTCACACATAACCCAAAACTGTGTTCACTTCCTGAACTCCGCCGAAAAGAGACCATCATGGCTACACACGCGGTTGATGCATTTTAATTCGAATCTGGTGTCAAGTTCTTTACAACCGGACATTAACAAATTCCCAACTGCCACATAACCGTGGGCACGGCTTTCAAAAGTTTAAACCCTACAGGGGTGTCCCAACTTAGCCCATTATAAGCTCTCACAACCAATGAAGGATATTCCTTCTCCTGGGAAGACCCGATCAGTCTCGAAATCCCAGTTACAAGACATTTCGACAATGGTAAAACAAGACCAGCCAGACCACCCGACTGTGCCAACAAATCCCGATAGGAGCTGCACATATCTCGTTCTCAGGGCACACCGGATAAGCTAAGCGTACAAGTACTAATATAACCCAAGTTGCCAAGGGACGGTCCTGCACGGTGCTCTAGTTTGGACCAAAACTCAGAGGAGCACTGGCCCGGGGGGGGGGGGGTAAAATAAGATGACCCTCGGGCTCCAGAAACCCAAGGGAAAAAGGCTTAGGAGGCAAATGTTAAAACCATGGTTGGGCCTTGCTGAAGGAGTTTTATTCAAAGCAAACTGTCAAGGGGTTCCCATAAACCCAGCCGCGTGAGGAACGCAAAATCAAGGAACATAACACCGGTATGACGGAAACTAGGGCGGCAAGAGTGGAACAAAACACCAGGCATAAGGCCCATCCTTCCACCCTTTACCAATTAGTATATAGATGCATTAATTAAATAAGAGATATTGTGATGTCCCAAATAATCATGTCCATCATGGAGCAATCTTCAACTTCACCTGCAACTAACAACGCTATAAGAGGGGCTGGGCAAAGCGGTAACATAGTCAAGCAATGGTTCACTAGGAAGGGTGAAAAAGGTTAGAGGCTAACATGTCAATTTGAGAGGCTTGATGAACAAGTGATAGGTAGCGCAGCATAGCGATAGAACGAAGCAACTAGCATAGCAATGATAGTAGTGAGATCCAGGGTGACGGTCATCTTGCCTGAAATCCCGCTAGGAAGAAGAACGAGTCATGAAGAAGACGAACGGACGAAGATGAACCAAGCGTAGATGAACGAATCCTCACAGTCGCAACAAAACAGGAACTATCGAGAAGAAGCACAACCGGAAAGAAGCAAACAACAAGGTAAACACACAACACATAAACATGACATGATGCACAACCAAGCATGATGCATGACAAGGCTACATGCAGCTACTCATGGCAAGAGATGAAGCATACAAGAACAACACATCAAAGCAAGTTTAAATGAGGCCGGAAACAACATATACCAAATCCGGTAAGTCCTCATATGCAAATTTCGAAATTGGTCCAGATCTGAATAAACCTTATGTCCAAGTTGTTTACCAGCAAGTTAAAATGCACAAAGATGATCCACACAAAATTCCAGTCAAGTTACATATAAAGTTCATTTAGTTCGGAGCTACGGCCTAGAAGATATGAGCAAAACAAGTTAAACATGGCATTGATGCAAAATGCATTCAAACATCAAGCAAACACTCTCAAACAAGGATGCAACATGATAATATGAAACTACATGCAAAACTAAGCAAGTTTCATATAGAACACACTTCAAACGGCGCAACGATACAACACATACACTCCAAACAAGATATAACAACAATCTGTCCAAAACAGCAACTAGGCATCTTGCAAGCATCATGAAAATATGCTACAGCATCCCAACATGAAAACAAAAAGCATAGACATGAAGTACAGATAAAGCATGACAAAACATGAACACTGAGCTATCTACAGAAATCACTAGAACATGCTCAAAAGGACATGACAAGATTGCAAATAATAACAGTTTCATAGACTTGGCAGAAATTCACTGGACATGACAGAAATAACATCAGCTTGCAATGTTTAGAGCAAGCAAACCACATGCTACAGGCACATATCATAGCCAAACAAGGCATTGCATGAATATACTAAACACATAGAACAAAAGTCCCTTACTGAACATGAACCAGAAAGGAACAGAAGAAATGATGGCACCCATGTAAACCTAGCAAGTTTTATTAACAGTTTCAGACTTAACAGAAAAATAGAGCATGGCATAAACAGAATTATGAAGGCAACTTTGCAAGCTCATGCCACTCATCACAAGGCATAGGATGACAAAATAAGCATACCAACAGTAAGATGACATGTTCATGAAGCTAACCATGGCAAGATCAAGTTCATAGGATGCATGTATCACTAGCAACAATCATGGCAATATGGATTAACATGTTAACATTCTGTCAGGAACATTTTATAGCAAACATAGAGCAAGAACAAAAACATGCTAGAGCACCCATAATTGCAAACGGAGACATGGATGGATAGAGCATAACCATATGTTCAAAACATCTTACTGAAGTATCCCAAAACAAGCATGGATATCACTGTAGCATCAAGTTTACATGGCATCAAAATAACAGCAGAATAAGGACTTGGCAAAACCCTAAGTCACTGAAATCAGCAACATCACGAAGCCTAGTTGGCATGCTTGTGCTAGCCACCACATTGATCAAAAAATGCAAGACTAGCACCCCTGTAAAGATGTCATGTCATAGTTCAAAACACATGTAGAGCTCATGCTCATATGATGCACACATCAAATTCAAAAAAAATAACAAAACATCATAATCTGATAAGTATCAGCAGTAAACATTTTATAGCACTCTTGCAACGATGATTAGGGCATCAAGATGGACTCAAAGAAGCATGTCACAATGGAATGAAATGTGAGGCATCTCACAATGAACGTTTTGATATATTATAGGCATAAATCGGAGCTGCAGACATAGATAGAGCCACTCAAAGATGCACACATATTATGGATTTTCGGGGACTTGGGAAAAAAACAGGGCGGCTCACATTGGCCAACTGGTCCGGATCTGGAGCTGGGCTGCGGAAGCTGGGCCGGCCCACGACGCGGTCAACGCGCGAGGAGGCGGCCAGATCGGGCTCCTCCCGATCGGGGACGAGGCACGCGGCGGGAGCGGGACTCCGGCGACCGGGGAGACTCCGGCGAGTCCCCGGCGGTGGAGGAAGACCGGCGGGGTCGTGAGGCGGCGGATCTGGGCTTCGCCGGCCCAGATCACAGCGGAGCTCGGCAGGCGAGGCTGCAGGCACCCGTTTGCCAACGGGCGCTTAAGCTCCAAATAGCAATTTGCCCAAATCTGAAGCAAATTTGGGACATAAACGCGCCTCAAACTGACATAAACGGATGCTCTCGTCGCCCGCTGTGTTCGCGCGTGTCCACCCTGGTCCCATGAAACAACTACCGCACGAGCTCCCTCCCTCGATCCCTGCCATCACACACGGCGCGCATCTCTTCCCGTGCGTGCCGGATCTCATCGCCGTAGCTCCGGCAAGCAGAGCATCGGGGGCGCTGGTCCCAGAGGAGAGGGGCAAAACGGTCCAGGCACTTGTTGAGGACGATGACACCGGCTCTGCCAGTCCCCTCGCGCAGAGCACCGGTATCAAGCTCGTCGGCACCACGCACGCAGAAAGGAGAAGGCTCGCCGGCTGGTGCAGAGTAGCTGCAACCTCGGGCTTGCAGGACGGCGGGCGCGGAGACATAGATGTGGGTGCCCAGGGTGCAGGCATGCACGAGGAGGCTGGATCACGGATGCCAGGGCGAGGGTCGCATGGCGGGCCAAGGCTGGGAGGAGGATGCAATGGTGGGTGGTGATGAGCAGCAGGGCAAGGAACACGACGTGGATGGGTGACTAAATGTTTTTGCATCCGGGCCACTCTTGCACGTTGGGTGCAGATGCTACCAACGACTGTCCGCCCCGGACTGTCCATTTCGACACCCAAACAGACACCGTTGGCCTTGAAGCAACTCCAACGCGCCGACCCAAACGGACGATGCTTTTGTCCTCCTTTTGTCGGTTTGGGTCGGCATGTCCGCCCCCTTTTGCGTTTGGGTCGGCGGTGCGCCCAACACGCCGACACATTTTTTGTCCTCACGGCCTGCATTTTGCGCCCAACACATATGTTTGATTGCCATTGAACATTTTATGATTTCATCAAACACATTTTTGATACATGCATTCACCGATTCTTTGTTACAAGAGCAAGACCAAGGAAAACTAAAACCACAATTACAAATTTAAGAAGGCGTCCAACTTCCATAACTGCTCCCACTAATTGGACTAATATGTAATATCTTCTCTATGTCTTTGTTGTTGATCTGTGGATTCTTGAGCTTTACAACTTCTTTCTTCTTCGATTCTAAAGAAGTAGACGTTTTGCTTCGCCTTTGGTCTCTTCTTTAGTCTCATCACTAGTTTCAATTCTCGCTACAAGTTCATGGACATCTAGCAAATTCTTCTCGATCAAAAGATTGATGTACTCTTCTTCCCAAAACCAAAATTTTCATCCCTCATACACACAAATTTAAGCAAGTATAAAGCAACCAAAATTGTGCCAAACCAAAAACAAAACTGAACCAACATAAGCACATACCCATCATTTTTGCATTTGATGAACACCCATTGGGGATGTTCCGGCGTCGAAGAGACTCGGCGCACTACGTGACGCGGGCAGCCGTCACACTTTATGAGCGGCAACGGTGAGCCGGCAAGCCTCTGGGCCAGCATCGAGCCAGGGCGAAGGCTGGACGTGGCTTTGCCGGCGAACCGACGACGGGGTAGATCCGAGCGGCTAGAGGAGGCCGCAACACCTGCATGCGGCGCGAAGGCACTGCCGAGGCTGTGTGGTTCGGTACCTGGCCAATCCATGGCAAGGCGAACTCGTCGGCAGACGGGGTTGGCAAATCCGGCAGGCAGGATATGGCAAATCCCGTCTTAGCACATCTACCGCTTCGCACCCCTGCACCGGCTGTAGGGACGCACAAAGGCGGTGGATGTACTGGGAAAAGTAGGAGGGAAGGGGAGGCGAGCAAGGTGGCCAAGGAAGATGGGCGGTGGCCGGGGGTAGGGTTTGTGCATGGGCAGAGGGCGTGCGGGGGATGGGATAAAAAAAGGACGGGCTGTGTCGCCGACTGATGGGCCAGGGGAAGAAGTAGGCGCGCGAGCCGCGTGTCCGCGCTGATGCAAATGAGGTCCAAATTTGGATCAGAATGGGTCGGCAGGCGGACGAAAAGCAGACATGCATCCGTTTGAGTCGGCGCGTTGGGCCTTTTTTTTGTCCCCATTGATCCAAACGGATGCGCACGGACGGAATGGGTCGAGGCGTTACGGCCGAGCTCACAGCTGCGGTGCGTACCGGCGGAGCTCACAGCTGCATTACTGTTGCTTTGGCTCGGCCTGCATGCAACGGCGCGGGCGCCGCGGCCGAGGTGGATGGCGGAGAGGCGGTGGGGGCAGCAGCATGTGAGCGATATGTGCAGTGCAATGGCAGGCGGTAATGCAGTGCTGGCGGCCCGCCTCAATCATCGGGTACGAGACACCCCGCGTACCGGCGGGTCCTGTGCCGTAGTAGTGCTACGCACGGTACGGCTCTACCCAGGCGCTGTTGCATCTTTGTCTTGCGTTGCCTCCAGTGCGATGTGCGTCTGTGGCCGACTGACTGACCCGTGGTTGTTTCCCTGCATGGCTACACGTACGTACACACGAGACGAGGGTGTAACAGATGCAGATTTGTATGTTTGTGCATGGACAGTTGAACTTGTGCAGCCGAGGTTTATTCCAGGATTTTCAGAAAACTTTCAACATGTAGTAGTGCGCATTAAGAATGTATTGCTCCTACCACATTTCTTTTTGTAAGTTGTAATGGCAATCCGACCGTGTTCAAACCCTTTGATACGTACATACAATCACCCTACTCCATCGATCATCATGTTTGCAACATAGTCATTTTGGCAATCGCGCTCGCGTATCGACCTGGGGCTGTCCGGATCAAAAAATGTCGTCCCATATGATTAGACTATCCACGATGAAAGTAACATAGATGGTAACATCATATATATATATATATATATATATATATATATAGAGAGAGAGAGAGAGAGTGAGTGAAGTGCAATGTAGGTCCTCAAACTATTTCAGGGGTGTCATGTAGGTCCTCGAACTATGAAAATCGTCATCCAGGTCCTCAAACTGCAATAAGTGTATCATTCAGGTCTAAAATCTCCCTAACCCCCTCTAACTAGCCAGCTGGCGCCGTTAACCGTGAACACTGAACAGTAAAATAGCGTTCCAGTTCCAACATCATTTTTGTACGTGATGAACAGTAAAAATCAAAAAAATCTGAAATTCTTTGCCATTGAAGATACCCTGGTGCGTGAACAGTAAAAATGTTCACTAATTCAAAAAAATGTTCGCGAATATGGAAAAGTTATTCGCAACTTTAGAAGAATGTTCACAAACAATAAATTTGAAAATATGTTCGCGAACCACAAATATTGTTCGCAGGCATGGAAAAAATGTTCGCGACATTAAAAAAATGTTCGCGAACCACAAATATATTTGACTTTAAAAAAATGTTAGTGAACATTTTTTTAAATTCACGAATAGTTTTTCCAAATTCATCGTTCGCGAACATTTTCTTAAAGTCGTGAATATTTTTCTAAAATTCATGAATATTTTTCTAAAATTCATGAATATTTTTCTAAAATTCATGAATATTTTTTCCAAATTCATCGTTCACGAACATTTCTTTAAAGGTACGAACATTTTAATTAAAGTCGTGAATATTTTTCCAAATTCATCATTCACGAACATTTTTTAAAGTCGCGAATATTTTTTCCAAATTCATCGTCCGTGAATATTTTTTTAAAGTCGCGTATATTTTTTCCAAATTCATCATTCGCGAACATTTTTCTGAATTAATGAACATTTTAATGTTCATACACCTGGGTATCTTCGATGTCAAAGGTTTTCAGATTTTTTTTTTATTTTACTGTTCATCGTACACTGTTCATCACGTGCAGAAATGATGCTCGGAACTTAACGTTGTTTTACTGTTCACAGTTCACTATTTCATTGTTCATGTTTAACGCCGCTAGCTGGCCGGTTAGAGGGGGTCAGGGAGATTTTGGACCCGAATGACACAGTTACTACACTTTGAGGACTTGAATGACAATTTTCATAGTTCGAGGACCTACGTGACACCCCTGAAATAGTTCGAGGACCTACAGTACACTTCACTCATATATATATATATATATATATATATATATACACAGAAATGCCTTTTGGAGGCCGAGCTCCATGTAGCTCGTCATCTCCTTCGTTAGTAACTGTATCTATCAGCTGCAGCGCCGCATTAATCACCTGTATTTCAGCTCACAGGCATACACCCCTAGACCGTATTCTGTATTTATCTACAGTCTCAGCCCATGTCATCGACGTCGGGCTGCCAGGCTAGCCAGTTGTGCGGCTAGTCAGACATGCGATCGATTCACCCATCATATGTATGCAGTGCTAGCAGCACGAGTACGCCTCTCATGAACATGGGCACGCACACGTTCTCATGTTCAGAGCCATAGGAATAGACATCACTTTGCAACAAAAAAACATTTTCCTGTAACCAGAGCACCAGAGCACCATCCAATTGATTTTTAGCAGAAAAACAACATTCTATTCATCAGATGGGTATGCCTAATATAGCAAATACATAAGTCTCAGACAAATACAACACCATTTTAGTTGATTTAACACAAATGCAGCATGGTTCGTAGTAACCAAGCTTCACTTAGATCAATCCCATGCCATCTCGCACAGCAGCAACTGACTCAACCATGACTTAGACATCTCTAATCTCTTCCATAGCCAGAGTATATGTCTCGATATTACTGACACCTAGCTTAATTATCTTCAGCGCTAGCAAGTACAAGTGTTGTGTCACCGTGAAGAGTACTTCAGTGTGCCTTGGTCTTTCTGGTAAAGCAAACACTCAGACAGCAGTATATCCGTGGCATCTCTAGTCCATTGTTTCAGTACATGTTTGACAGGAACCTCCTGAACATCAAGTTGTACCATGACCTGTGGGCACAAGGTGCAGCAACTTTTAAATTATGACAAGTATTGGTCAGATCAGATGTTTTCAGAGAGTAAAGTTGAAGAGCGAAATCCGGCTGACCAAAGTACCTTCAGCGCTTGGCTGCACACCATCTCGTAATGTTCAAACATTCCACACTCGTACTTGAACTCGTCAGCCGCCTCACTAACTTGAACCATGAACTCATTCTTGCACCATTTATCTTTTGTTTGAGATTTGACGTGCTTGGCTATGTACTTCCGTCGAGGTTTAACTTCTACCAAAATGTATGACCCACCCATGGCCAAAGAGCTTTTGTTTTGGTGTGCAAGAGGTACTCACCAGTCACCAGCTTCTCCATCTGGGCCCATTGAACCCCCCGCAAAAAAAAAAATTACTGCCCTACCGGCTTCAGCCATGCCGCGACATCAGTCAAAGTCAAAGCCTCCCATGACCAGCATCATGTTCATGCAACAATCGGGCACACCGTAGGCCCATGTACAAATCGCGAACACCAAACATCGGCACCGGTGTATTTTCCTAATTTGTCAGCGTACACAGCTCGAAAAGTCAGCATGCGTGAATCCTAACGTGACAACGACCGAGGGAGATTACGGCCTGCATGTAGCTCGTCCTCCAAAACGCCTCACTCATATATATATATATATATATATATATATATATATATATATATATATATATATATATATATATATATATATATATATATATATATACGGTCACGCTATTGTGAGCGAGAGCGCAGAATTGCTTAGCCTACGCTCCGGTCTTTTTTTTTGAGATGTACGCTCCGGTCTTAATTAGGTGGGATGGTCGCGCATGCAGAAGTAAGCCGTTGAGGGTAAAAGGGTTTGAAGGAAATAGTAACGGGATTTAATTTGATTACCTTCGGTTCTCACGTGGTCCACCACGTCCTGCAGGCCTCTCCACCGCTACTAATTTGGTTTTTTAGGAACCGCTACTAATTAGTTGAGGGTAAAAGTGTGTGAAGAGAATAGTAATAAGATTTAATTTGGATACCATCTATACTAGCATGGTCCACGAAGTCCGGCTTCCAAGATTACTAATCGTTGGCAGTAATATAGAGATATAAGAGATGGTAATGCGCCAAAATACTTTAGCAAGCAATAAACTACGATCCCTCGGCTATTAAACCTAGTAAGACCATGTTGATATGTAGTAATGAGTTACTACATGTGCCTTGCTATATGTAAAAAGGATGGGGTGGATGGTAATGAAATTAGATTTCGAGGGTGGTAATGAAATTGTTGGCAGTAAAATGGATGGATTGAATGGTAATGAAAGACATATTTTACCAACCAATTAGTTAGAGATGATCCAGTCCTGCCTCGTAAACCTGGTACAACCATACTGATCTGAAGTAACGAATTACTACATCTGCTCTTTTCATTGGGAAATACAGTACAATTGAAGCGTAGGAAAATAAGTAAAAATGGGATGCTCTTGATCCCACAAGCCACATGCAGTAACGGCAAGCATAGAAAAAATGAAAAAGGAACGGCTCTTGATCACACAGGTATGCAGTAACGCGTTACTACTGATTTTCCAGGGAGGAGCACGGACCAGGCGAAGTGCGTGGACCTGGTCGTAAGCCGTTACTTTTGATTTTTTAGCGCGTGGTTCGGGCTAATTAGTGCGAACTGTCCGGTTGGGTCGATCGGCCGGAGCGTACGCTAAGACATAATACGCTCGGGCTTAGTTTAGCACACCTATATATATATATATATATATATATATATATATATATATATATATATATATATATATATATATATATATATATATATATATATATATATATATATATATATATATATATATATATATATAGGCAAATTGAATGATATGACAAATAATTAATGAAAAAAGAGAGACATATCTAGTTACTCATAGTATGAGTAACATCAAACATATTAAGACAAGATGAGTTTTCAACCTAATAAATGAAGGAAGAGACAACTTCTACCCTACCTAGAACCATGCATGCTGGACCAGAGAAAGGTCCTTGCTGTATCCCGGTCCAATTCGGCACGTGGTAACGCTCACTCCCACGCCGTCGCCCCCGTGATTTTTCCCTGAAAAATGGAAGAATCCAAGCAGCAGGACCGGCCTAGATATCATTTCAATCCTTTCCTCGGCTAATGGGTTGTGAAGCTGGCATCAAGAGGCGTCTTGTTAGTTGGATGGGCGACGCCGGTTCGAGCGTGAGGGGCGACGCCGCCTCGGGGAACGACACCGATGAGCGGTGGTTGGTGCTCTATGCGGCTGACTTGGCGACCGCACGACGGATCTCCCTCGCCGATGGGGTGATCTGGCTCAGGAAGGACGCGCTCCAGCTCGTGCTTCTCGACAAGCAAGGCGTCACGATTCGATCGACATTGGCGGGTTTGTCTCCTTCCCATGCCACTTCGCTAGGGTTCGTGACAGGGCTCCGGTGATCACCGCGGCGGCCGATACCCGGTGTGATCCTTTGATTCGGGAGAATGATTCGATCGACGCGGCGCACGGTAGCGTGGAGATTGTGCGACGCGTTGCACGGCCACGTCCGCCACCCCTGACCAATGGGGCAGGCCTGCTGGGGCGTGGACCGGTCCAACACACAGTGGATGTCTGCCACATGGTGGAAATGGGATCCGACCGCCATGAATCGTGCGAGACTAGGGTTCCGACGGGTGCCGCTGGTATAAATCGTGCGCCCGAGCTCCCTTCCCCCATTTTGGATCTTGACGAGTGCCTCTCCCACTGCTGGGACGCGCCGCGAGAGATCGGATCTAGGGTTCCTCAAGATTTTGCTTGGTGGGAGGGGAAGATCCATGGAGATTGTAGGTCTTTTGCGCAAGTAGTTGGTTCTGCACCTCACCCTCCAAACCCCAAGCCAATCCACGTCAACCATAATCGCGAGATGAGGGAGGAAGGCTTCGGTGCGGGTCGCCATGGTCGTGGTGCTGGCCGTTTCAACCGCGGCGGCGGCTGTGTCCGGGGCCGCGACTCCAACGTGTGGAAGCGCAAGACGGGGACGGGCGCGGGTGAGTTGTTCTCGACGAAGGCGTCCGGATCCGGCGATTCGGGCTTCGAGAAGTGGGATGAGGCGCCGGAGGGCAGGCTCGATCCCCTCCGTTGAGATCGTTGGGGGGATGATGTGCATGGCATGGTTGATCCCAGGGGAGAGCCTCCTCCCAGGGGAGCGCATGTTGCTCCTACTCGCCTAAACGACGACAAGGCTGACCAAATCGCTGGCAAAAACATGCCCCCCCCCCCGATCTGGTGATCCCCCTGCAGTTACTAGTAACATCATTCCTCGTCTTGATGCTTGTCAGATCTGTCATCTGGTCGGCCACTTTACTGTGAGCTGCACTCAAGCTGTTTGTGAGCGATGCAAGAAAAATGGACATTTGTATATTATCTGCAGAGAGTTCATCCCATGGGAGTGTCCTCCTATTATGTGTGCTTTTCAATCTAAGGGGCAAGGGTTTCATTTCATTCCTGACACCAACATTGAGAGACAGGCTAGAGAGCGAATTTACAATGTCATTGTCACTATCATAGAGGGGTCTGCTCCGACTAAGGACACTGAACATTAGTTAAGTGTGTACGTAGGGCAGGGCTGGCGCTGCTTTGCTAGGTTCTTCGCTCCTCAGAAATTTGTCATGAGGATGCCTAATCCCAGGGAGGTGGATCGTGCGCTGTTTGTAGAAATCATTAAGCTCAAAAAATGTGGTGTGAGTGTGAAGTTCTCTCCCTGGTCTGAAGATGTGGATGCTGAGGGGCTACTTGAAGTAGCTTGGGGTAGGATTGGGAAAATTCCACCTAACAAACGCAATGATAAAACGGTTGCTTATGTTGGTGGTCTAGTTGGAGTCACTCTGGAAGTTGACATGTCCACATTAAACCGTCCAATCTCTGTTAGAGCTAAAATTGGTTGTAGATTTGTGGATCAGCTTCCGGCCTCGGCCGAGGGAATGTTGGGGGGGCGTTTTTACAAATTCACATATGAGGTGGAAGAGGTGCTGGTGAGAAACCCTATGGAGGAAGGAAAAGTGACTACTGTGCAAAACGATATGGTGAACAGAACTGATCAAACACCCAAACGCAAACGGGCTGATCATGAATTGGCTGCTGAACACTTGGATGCTCCTGTCTCTGAAAACCCTGGCACTTCATTCCGTGGTGGCAAAACCTGTCGTATGCTGCCATAAGAGAATGAGGAATCGTGGTCATCTGAAAGTGATGACAACTCTCTGCTGATTGAATCCATGGCCAGGGACCATGAGGAAATCAGGCAAAAAGAACAACAAGATACATCAGGCTGGCTGGTCCTTGTGGTTACTACTGTGGGGCATGCTCCTGTTGAGCATGACACTACAGGGCAAAACATGCAGGTGACTAAGCTTCCTGTTATTCAGTCCCTTTTATCCTATGCAGAGGTAGTAATGAAATCCTCTCAGGTCATGGAGCTGGAAGGTGAGGTGGATCCTGATATGAAGATCTCGAAGGACTATGTAGTACAACTCCCTCCCTCTGACTGCGATGATGATATGATCCTCACTCCTCCATTAGCTCCTGAAGATTTGCCCAGACTCAGCAAGCATAATGTTCGGGGGATGCAGGAACATGTGATGGCCAAAGCTGAGAGGCTAGCAATCAAGAAAAACTTGGAAGGTAACTCTCATGATGCTCGTAAAAATTCTTTTGCCATTCTGCCTGATACTAAATTAATTAGTAGGGTGTCCTATATGGGAGTTACTATTCCTGATAATGACTTTGCCTGTATTGATGTGCTGAGAGAGCTTGAGCAAGTTAGAAAGAATTTAGAAGAGAAAGAGAGCATAGTTAACTTAGATCAGTGTTGTGAGGATGAAATTTTTGTGACTAATGGGATGGGTAAGATGGCTCCTGTGAACCTCACTTGGCTGGACCAGGATGAGGTCATCCATGATAAGGTGGCCTCTGGTAAACCCAAAAAGAAAACACCTAAGAAACCTACTGTCAAGCTTTCTAGAACTGTGACTAGAAGCCAGAAAAAAGGTTCAGATACAGGTGTGGTGAGTTGTAGCCCTGCCGCGCCTCCTGGTGGGGCTACTAAGTCCAAGTTCCATAAAAAAGTTCCAGATGAGAGGGATCATCTAGAACTGCAGGGGGCTGGGCAAGAAGGGAATGGCCGCCTGCCTCTCTGACATTATTAGTGACCACTCTCTAGATTTCCTGGGTCTGCAAGAGACCATGAAAAAAAGATTTTTCCCCTAAATGTTTGAGGAGAATTGACCCCTTTAACATGTTCAATTGGAATTGGGTTCCTTCTGAGGGAAAGTCTGGGGGTATCCAGTGTGGAATTAGGCAAGACACTTTGGAGGTAGTCACCTATAGCAAAGGCAAGTACATCTTGCAGATGGAGGTCTTTGACAAGAAGAAAAAAACTAATTGGGGGTTGCTGGTAGTTTATGGCTCTGCTCATGAAGAACATAAGGAGGATTTCTTGCTTGAGCTTGCTACAGTGTGTAATAGCATGCAAGTCCCTTACATTGTGGGTGGGGACTTTAACATTCTCAGACACCCTGGTGAGAAAAATAAAAAAATGACAAGCCATAAGTCCACAGACCTGTTTAATTCTATTATCAACACCTTGGCTCTTAGAGAGATCCATATTAGTGGGGGCAAATATACTTGGACGAACAATCAGGCACACCCTACTTTGGAGAAGTTAGACCGTGTCCTAATGTCTGAGGAGTGGGAGGACTTGTTTCCCTTGGTTTCTATTAGGAAGTTGGTTCGAGAGATTTCGGATCATAATCCTTTGCTGATTAATACTGGGGAAGAGGGACGAGAGGCTCCCAAACCCCGCGAGTTTTGTTTTGATCTCTCTTGGATCAAGGGTGAGTGTTTCCTTCCTTTGGTCAGTAAAATCTGGGCTCGCGGTGTCTTCTCTAAAGACCCCATTGATGTCCTGAATATTAAGCTGAAGAGATTCAAAACCTATTTTAAGGGGTGGGGCTCGGACAAGTTTGGCCACAATAAAAGGATGAAAGAGGAACTTAGGCTGGAGTTAGCCATGCTGGAAGAACTAGAGGAGGATGGGCCCCTTACTCCGGAGCTGTATAGTAGGAAAATTAATGTATGCTTTGAGCTCCATGAGATCTTGGTCAATGAAGAGATATACTGGCTTCAACAGTCACATGAGCGATGGTTGCTTAAAGGTGATCTAAACACTGACTATTTCCACAAAATTACTAACGGACGCAAATGCAAAAATATGATACATTCTCTTAAGGCTGGTGAGGTGGAAATAGAGGGCACAGATAACCTGATTGCCCATGCTACTGATTTTTATAAAGAACTTTTCGGCCCATCTCAGGGCAACCAATTTCATTTGGACCCTGATACTTGGTCCGACGATGAAAAGTTGAACGAGGATGGTAATAGAGATTTATGTCGAGAGTTCACTGAAACTAAAGTTAGAGATGCTCTCTTTTCCATGGCCACCAATAGAGAACCTGGGCCGGACAATATACCTGTTGAATTCTATCAAGTGTGTTGGGGGATAGTGAAGGATGATGTCATGTCCCTTTTTAGGCATTTCCATAATGGGACGCTTGATGTTCAACGTCTTAACTATGGAGTGATCACTTTACTGCCCAAAGTGTCAGGAGCTAACAAAATCCAATAGTTTAGACCGATTTGCCTCCTGAGATGCCCATATAAGCTCATTACAAAAGTAATGGACCGTAGGGTGGAGGTGTACGCTAATAAGTTGATCAGCCCTACCCAGAATGCGTTTGTTAAAGGTAGAAACATTATGGACGGGGTGCTCTCTTTGCATGAAATTCTAAACTATACTCATGTTAAAAAGAGAGTGGGCATAGTTCTTAAGCTTGATTTTGAAAAAGCATATGACAAAGTTAACTGGGAATTTCTCCTGGAATGTCATAAGTTGCATGGATTTAACGAAGCTTGGTGCGGTTGGGTCAAACAAATTCTTTATAATGGCACTGTCAGCATTAAGCTCAACAACTGTGTGGGCCCCTACTTCCAGAGTGCAAAGGGGGTGCGATAGGGTGACACACATTCTCCATTCATGTTTAACCTTGCTGTGGAGTGCCTGACCAAGATGATTAAAAACGCCCAGAAAAACAAGCTGATCACGGGACTAGCTTCCGACCTGATTCAGGATGGGGTCGCGGTGTTACAGTATGCAGATGATATTATTTTCTGCTTGGAACATGACATAGAAAAAGTGGTCAACCTGAAGTTGCTGCTTTATATTTTTGAAATGATGTCCGGTCTCAAGGTGAATTTCAAAAAGAGTGAAATCCTCACGATGGGTGGAGATGACAATGTTGTTAGAGAATACGCTAAATTATTTAACTGTGATATAGGGAGTTTTCCTATTAAGTACTTAGGGATGCCTGTGAGCTACACCAATCTACGCAATTTTGATTGGGAATTCATTGTGATTAAGTATCTTAAAAGATTCAAAGCCTGGATCGGTAATGTCGCATCCATGGGAGGCAGGCTTACATTACTTGACTTGGTACTTACTCAAATGTCCATTTTTCACATGTCTATGTGGCTCGTGAATAAAACATTCATTGAAAAGCTGGATAAACATAGACGTAGATTTTTCTGGCAAGGTTGTAATAAGAAAATAAGATATCATCTTGTCAAGTGGGACAGGATTTGTAGGTCCAGAGACAAGGGAGGCCTGGGGGTTAAAGACCTTAGAAAGCAAAATATTAGTCTAATGGTCAAATGGTGGTGGAAATCGGAGACCCAAAGCGGATTATGGCAGGATATTGTGCGTGCTAGATACCTTAGAAACAAAACTGTTGCTGAGGTTTGTGCCAGATTTTCCGATTCACCATGCTGGAAAGCTCTATTAAAAGTGGAAGAGGTCTATATGGTGGGGAGGAAAGTTAACATCGAATCTGGAAATATCGCCCGGGTGTGGATGGATCCCATCAATACGCTACTTCCTTTCCAGGAACAATTCCCATAACTTTTTTCGATATGCAATGATCCTGAATGCACGGTGGATAAGGTGAGTCTTGTGGAAACTAACATTTTCTCCAGGCGGGGGATTAATGTTGAATTGTCTGAGCAATGGAAAATGATCCGAGCCACGGTCAGTAGCTTAACGCTGACTAGTGATAGTGATTGGGTTTCTTGGGGGTTTAATCAAAATGGCAAATTCTCGACTAAGTCAGTCTATAAGTGGCTGGAGAGATCTATTAGTGGATGCCACTATAGATGGATCTGGAGAGCCAAGATACCTCTCAAAATCAAAATCTTCCTTTGGCAAATGTCGCAAGATGATGTGCTTACTAGACATGTTATGCGTAGAAGAAAATGGCCTGGTAATCCTTGTTGCTCCTTCTACAACGAGGTTTAGAGCTCACAACACCTGTTTTTCGCCTGTCCTGTGGTAAAATGTCTGTGGAGATCCATTGGGGTCGTGTTGGGTACTGATAGATGTCCCAATAGTTATTGGCAATATTATGTGTGGTGCCATACCTTTCTCCCTAGGGGAGAGAGATTTTACACGGTGGACCTTGCAGCTGCCTGTTGGGCTATCTGGCTGGCTCGAAATCGAACCACTTTTGAGAAGAAAATGATTAAAACACCTTTTGAAATTGTCTTCTCCATGTGTTCTTTCTTATTTTACTGGACAAGTCTGCAACAAGGAGAGGATGCTAAAAAGCTGCGCACAGGCGCAGAACAGATCAGAGCGGGTACCATGCAGATGATGAAGTTGAAGCTGCCCGACAACTAATCACCGGAGAATGAACTTCTGGAGCTGCACATCGGAGCTAGAAGTCTCTTGTTCATGTTGCTTCAATGGGGTGTTTTTTGGTCTGGTGGTGTCAGTTTGGCCCCTGGTGGCTGGTTCTGTAATAGCTAGTAAGACTTAAGAATATTTGTGCTACTCAGGTTTTTGCCCCATGACATTCGTCACGATGTCGGGCGAATGTAGTGGGTTTCCTGGCAGTGCTTGAACTCGCCTTTTCCCTTTTCCTTCTCCCTGAACATGTTTCTGGAACTGCTGTATTTCCATTCATTGCAATGGAAAGGGGTCAAAGCCCGGTTCAAAAAAAACTTAATAAATGAAGTGTTGCATGACACCGCACATGTTAATTCCACTATAAAGGTAGTAATATAAATTAGTAATATAAGTCTAAGTTACTCCTCACTGTGACTAGTCTTAGACTCGTCAGACAGACGATCAATCGATCCATTTGTGTCACTTGCTTCGGTTACTATATATGCAGCACGTCGTCATGCCTGCTCGTGCCAGCCGCCATCTAAGCCTAGATGACCTGCGGGTTTCTATGCTGTAGATAGCCTGCGGTTCTATGCTTTCCCTCATTGGTTTTGTTTGGGTGTTTCTTTTTCTGTTTGTGTTCTTCTGAGGTTCCTTTTGTTTTTTTTTTCAAATTTGTGTATATGTTTTGCAATTTAGAATATTGTAAAATTCATGAATATTTTTCGAACTTGCGAACATTTTTCAAATTCAGATCATTTTTAAAATTTGTGATATTTTTTGAATTCTTAAACATTTTAAATTTAGCATTTTTTTGATATTTTAAAACTCAAGAACACTTCTTATTTTGGGATCATTTGTTTGAAATTCACGAGCATTTATTGAGATATCTGCTTTTTAATTTTCTTACAAAGAATTTAATAGAAAACCATTTGAAATATAGAAAAACTGACTGAAAACCCCGTTTTGCCAAAACATTTGCGAAGCAGGCGTGCATTTGTCCGGCCCATTTACTGTTTCTCTGAAGAAAGAAGTATAGTTTTCACCCCCAAATCCATTCGGATGTCTCCATAACCCCCCCCCAAGTCAAATTTGGTATAATTTAGACCCCAAAAATGTCAATACCAGTTTAATCTAGCCCTGAGCGGTATTGTGTCACATTAAGAGTGGTTTTGCATCTGATTTCGTGATTACGCACTAATTAGTCGCTGACTTGCATAATGACGTGGCAGAAGGTCTATGAAATAACTGCGCCTATATTCGTGTTGGTCTCTGAAATAACTGTGTTCGTGGGTTCATTCCCCTGTTCACCCAAGGTGGAAGCGCCGCAGCCAGCCGTCGTCGCCGCTTCCTCCTGACCTTCGTTGTTATCCGCCGCTGTCGACTGCCAGCGACCCCCGCCATCGACTGCCGCCTTCAAGCCTGTGGCCTTTGGGCGTCGAGTTCTCATGGGATAAAGTGAGCGTGCGGCCTGTGGTTGCCGTGGTTAGGGCTACGCTGCCGTCGTCCGCCCGTGATCTCCACCATCGACCATGACTATGGCTGCAGGTATGTTCTTCGTGCAGATATCATCATTGAGGGAGTCCCGGACTAGGGGGTGTCTGGACAGCCGAACTATCATCGTCGGCCGGACTCCAAGACTATGAAGATACAAGATTGAAGACTTCGTCCCGTGTCCGGATGGGACTTTTCTTGGCGTGGAAGGCAAGCTTGGCGATACGGATATGTAGATCTCCTACCATTGTAACCGACTCTGTGTAACGCTAGCCCTC
Source organism: Triticum aestivum (assembly GCF_018294505.1). Classification (NCBI taxonomy): domain Eukaryota; kingdom Viridiplantae; phylum Streptophyta; class Magnoliopsida; order Poales; family Poaceae; genus Triticum; species Triticum aestivum. Next base: position 639,560,904 of record NC_057804.1, on the reverse strand, counting down.
TCTGGTGTCTACATAAACCGGATGGCTTTAGTCCGTAGCACGAACAACAATCATACCATAGGCTAGCTTCTAGGGTTTAGCCTCCTTGATCTCGTGGTAGATCTACTCTTGTAATACCCACATCGTCAATATCAATCAAGCAGGACATAGGGTTTTACCTCCATCAAGAGGGCCCGAACCTGGGTAAAACATTGTGTCCCTTGTCTCCTGTTACCATCCGCCTAGACGCACAGTTCGGGACCCCCTACCCGAGATCCGCTGGTTTTGACACCGACATTGGTGCTTTCATTGAGAGTTCCTCTGTGCCGTCGCAATCAGGAGGGATGCCTTTTCCCGTCTTTAAAGACGGCGCCGTCATCAAGGGAGCTTTGGCCACAGGCCAAACTATCCGTCTGGGCGAATTTCTTATGACCGCCAGTTCGGCCACCGCTCCAACAATGACCTCTCAGGTCATCAAAAGCGATCTTCACGTCAACTCGGAATTCACCGAGCAGCTAGATCCGACGGAGCTCTCCTCTGTAAATGAGCTCTTGGATCGCATCGCCGCCCTGAGAGTCGCTACAGACTACGATCAGATTGGGCTTAAAACCGATCTGAGAGAAATGAACTCTCCCCAGGCTACCCACCACGTTGTTATGGTAGAGGAACAATGCGGCGACTCTTCTTCTATGTTAAAAACCAGTTGTGTCCGGATTCTCGATCCCTCCATGCCGAATTCCCACGGAGGGACGGACGTCAATCAAGTACTGAACCTAAAGTCAGGCATCGGACCAGATCCGTTGGATAACATCCAACAATCCAAGCTTCCAAAGCCGGAAACTTCTCGGTCTTTGAGCCTCAGATTGGGCAGGGTTCCGAATTTAATTCCGCCCGCCCACCCAAACATAAGCGATCTATCTCGAATATGGCAAGAGCCCGATGAAACAGTACATCATTACTGGGCCAGATTCCTCTTGGTTATGGACAGGATAAAGGACTGCCGTGAGGAAAGCGCAATCTCAAATTTCTGCAACAATTGCACGGACATGGGAATCATGAACGCCATAAGTCATCGCGAAGTTACACGCTTCGCCGACCTGGCGACCATAGTACAAAAATACTGTGCGATGGAGAGTGCCTGGAAAATCGAAACCAGGTTTTGGGACAATCCGGCCCTGAACACAACCCTAGTTCGAAATAAAAGGGTGCGTCATACTCAAGCACCTGGGTTAAAAACCAAAAAGCAAAAACCCCCTAAAGGGCACGGAACCGTACTGGAGGGATGGCTCAACGGACCCTGTAAAATCCATAATACAGAGGGCGCCACTCCAACACATAGCCTTCGAGCATGTTGGATACTATGGCAGGTGGCCAAAAGTGGCGAAGGTTTTCTAGCCCCGGGTAACCAGCCCAATAGTACCAGTACGGTATTAACAGTCTTCGAGACTTTCGCATCAAATAATATGCGGAAACGAACAATCCGCAGCCTCGCCGAAGTCTACCAAGTAGCAACAGCAAATCCATGGAGCGACACGGCTATCACCTTCAATGCCAGCGACGAACCTAAATTCCGAACAGCCCGAGCACCAGCCGCATTGGTCCTTAGTCCGATAGTGGATGGCTTTCGTCTCACCGAGGTACTCATGGATGGCGGCAGCGGATTAAACCTCATCTACGAGGAAACCCTCCAAAAAATGGAAATTGACTGGAGCCGCATTGAGCGAAGCAGCACAACCTTTAGAGGAATAATCCCTAGTCGGGAAGTACGCTGCACAGGAAAAATCACACTAGATGTAGTGTTCGGCTCACCGGACAATTACAGGTCCGAGGAGGTCACGTTCCAAGTGGCCCCGTTCGGCAGCGGATATCATGCCTTGTTAGGGGCGAGAGGCATTCACAATTTTCCAAGCTATACCCCATTACGGGTACATGAAGCTTAAAATGCCCGGGCCCAATGGAATCATCACTCTTGTCAGTGATCCAGATATAGCACTCCGCGCTGAAAATAAGACAGCCGCACTAGCCCTAGAGGCACTATCCGAAGCCCTAGCGGCAGAGGAACTCACTGCGCTGCGCTCCATGGTGGATAGGGACGATGTGATACTCGATAAGAGATCTAAGTCCACCTCTTTTAAACCAGCAGACGAAATAGTCAAATTCCAGGTCCATCCAACGGACCCCACAAAGACGGCCTCCATTGGGGCACAATTAAACCCTGATGTAGAAGCCGCACTACGAGAATTCCTTCGGGAAAATTGGGACATTTTTGCCTGGCACCCTTCAGACATGCCAGGAATCCCACGCAGGCTGGCAGAACACAGCCTAAATATCCTAAAAGGATTCAAGCCAGTCAAACAGGCTCTTCGGCGATTTTCCGAACCCAAAAGACAGGCAATGGGAGAGGAGCTAGCCAAACTCTTAGAAGCCGGATTCATCAGAGATATAAAACATCCGGACTGGCTAGCAAACCTGGTAATGGTACCAAAAAAGGACAAATCCTGGCGCCTTTGTGTCGATTTCAAAGACCTTAACAAGGCCTGCCCAAAGGATCCTTTCCCCCTCCCCCGCATCGACCAAATCATCGATGCTACCGCAGGGCACGATTCATTGTGCTTCCTCGACGCATACTCCGGATACCATCAAATCAAGATGGCGGAGAAAGACCAGGCCGCAACGGCATTCATTACTCCATACGGACCATTCTGCTTCAACACAATGCCCTTCGGACTCAAAAACGCCGGCGCAACATATCAGCGCATGATTCAGACATGTCTGGCTACCCAGATAGGCAAAACAGTGGAGGCATACGTAGACGATGTGGTCATTAAGACCAAACACGTCGAAACTCTAGTAGACGATTTGAGGCTTACATTCGACAACCTCCGAGCATACGACATTAAGCTCAACCCGGAAAAATGTGTTTTCGGCGTACCAGCCGGAAAGCTCTTGGGCTTCATTGTATCCGGTAGAGGAATTGAAGCAAACCCAGCCAAGATCCGAGCTCTGTCACAATTGGATATCCCAAAAGACCTCAAACAAATACAAAAACTAACTGGATGCGTGGCGGCTCTAAGCCGCTTCATCTCCCGTTTGGGAGAAAAGGCACTGCCCCTCTATCGCCTCCTCCGGCGCACCGAACACTTCGAATGGACGGATGCTGCCACGGCCGGACTCGAAGAAATTAAGGCCATATTGGCAACAAATCCGGTCCTAGCCGCGCCCAACCTGGGCGAACCGATGTTATTATATATCGCGGCAACACATCAAGTTGTCAGCGCGGTACTCGTCGTAGAACGAGAAACAGAAGGGCACAAATTCCCTCTTCAAAAACCAGTGTACTACGTATCCACTGTCTTAACTCCATGCAAGTCCCGGTACCCACATTATCAAAAAATAGCGTACGCGGTGTTCATGGCATCCCGCAAGCTGCGACACTACTTTCAAGAGTGTTCCATAACGGTGGCCTCCGAAGTACCTCTCAACGATATTATAAACAATCGCGACGCGACGGGCAGGATTGCAAAATGGGCCATTGAGCTCTTACCATTTGACATAACCTACAAACCACGGCGAGCTATAAAGTCGCAAGTTTTGGCTGACTTCATCGCCGAATGGACGGAAGCCGAACTCCCTAAAGAGTACGGCGCATACTCCAATTGGATCATGCATTTCGACGGCTCCAAAATGTTGGCTGGCTTGGGGGCTGGCGTCGTCTTGACGTCCCCAACCGGAGACACAGTCCAATACGTACTTCAAATAATGTACACGGACTCCAACAACGCAGCCGAATACGAGGCCCTTCTACATGGTCTCCGGATGGCAATCTCCATGGGTATTCAACGCCTAGAGGTGCGCGGGGATTCAAACCTCGCAATATCCCAAGTAAATGGAGACTTTGACGCCAAGGATCCAAAAATGGCAGCCTACCGTAACGCTGTCCTAAAAATGTCAGCTCGGTTCGAAGGACTCGAATTCCACCATGTAGCCCGGGATAATAACCAGGCAGCAGACGTGTTGGCACGCATCGGCGCAAAACGCGACGCCGTCCCTCCAAACATCTTCCTGGAGCGGCTCTTTAAGCCATCCGTATTATGGGAAGAGGAGTCCGGAAATAACAACCCGGAAACAACCGCACCATCCAACACGGAACATTCCGACACAATCGGTGGCTCGGCCAATGAAATAACACCTTCAGCCCATGAAATCATGGCAGTAATTGCCCCGTGGACGGAACCATTCCTAGCCTACTTAATTAGGCAGGAACTTCCCGAAGACCAAAATGAGGCCCGCTGCATAGTTCGGCGATCTAAAGCCTACAAGGTCCATGAGGGAGAACTTTATAAGAAAAGCACAACCGGAGTCCTTCAAAGGTGTATCTCCGAAGAGGAAGGGTGAAATCTCCTGGCTGAAATTCATGCCGGACTCGGCTGGGACCACGCCGCAGCCCGGGCCCTTGTAGGCAAGGCCTTCCGTACAGGATTTTATTGTCCGACAGCCCGGGCAGATGCTCAGGACCTAGTCCAACGATGCGTCGGTTGCCAGCTCTTTGCTAATCAAAGCCACATGCCACCCACCGCCCTCAAAACTATACCCATCACTTGGCCGTTCGCGGTCTGGGGGCTTGACATGGTTGGACCCCTTAAAGGGGGAACCCACAAGCAAAAATACTTATTGGTCATGATGGACAAATTCACCAAATGGGTAGAGGCCAAGCCGGTTAAAATGGCCGAATCCGGACCTGTGATAGACTTCATATCCGGGGTAGTACACCGTTTTGGCATCCCCCACAGCATCATCACTGATAACGGCACGAATTTCACGGCCGACGAGGTTAAACTCTGGTGCAAAAACATGGGCATCAAGCTCGACTATGCTTCAGTCTATCACCCTCAAACTAACGGTCAAGTCGAATGAGCAAACGGTCTAATCATGAGCGGCATTAAACCCAGATTAGTGCGATCCCTCACAGAATCTAACACGCACTGGGTAGAGGAGCTCGACTCCGTACTCTGGGGGCTGCGGACCACGCCAAACCGCACTACCGGATTCACACCATTTTTATGGTATACGGCGCAGAGGCAGTTTTGTCCTGCGATATAATTCATGACTCACCTCGCGTGCGCATGTACGAAGAAAGAGAAGCCGAGTTAGATCAGCAGGACAGTTTGGACGCCTTAGAGGAGGGGCGCGACGTGGCAAAATCCCGTTCCGCATTCTATCAGCAGCAGGCTCGAAGATATCAAAGCAGGGAAGTATGGGCCAAAACTTACAATGTTGGCAAGCTAGTTCTACGCCTGCCGGACAAGAAAAAGGACAAACTTAAGCCCAAATGGGAAGGTCCCTTCATCATCGACCAAGTCCTTACCGGTGGTGCATACCGTCTACGCAACACATCTAACAACCAACTCGAGCCGAACCCATGGAACGCAGCCCATCTTCGAAGATTCTACGCCTAAGCACCGGACTCAGAGTTCGTCTCCTTCCTCCGTCCACCTTTCATATTTTTTCGTTGTCTTTTGTTTCCCTCCTTTTCCTCCCTCTTTCAGTAAAAGCCTTCGAGGGCTGATCTGCGCATTGTTCACACACACTCGATGTGCTACTCGCACTTGTTATACCTGGGGGCTTCTTTAACAGAAGCTTATTTATGCGGGCTTAATGCCCAACACATGTGTCATACTTCTGCATGTACCTTTTATTCACCATTATATGCATCGATATGACTTAAGTTTTGGCCAAGCTGGGTTGCCTGGCTCCTGTGCTTACCCTTACGTTCCCGATTGTTCAGCTAGGAGGTAAAGGGAGCACCTCTGCGATTGTTACGGCCGGATCAGCCGGATGTGTACCTCAGACTGGGTGAAGCCGAAGGCTAGCGTTCTTAAGGGAATATTCGGTCGGTGACTTGAAAGATGATTTATTACTTATTTATTTATCTGCCCCCAGATGCTTTTTCTGCTCTTTTCGCAGTCCAGACATGCATTTTAGGGCATGCCTCCCAGGGAAAGGAACCCCTAACGGAACTATTCTCCCTGGAAGATGTTTCTTACTAACCATGTAATATAACATAGCTAGTTGGGCACTTGTCTGATAAAGCACTTATGACCCCTACGCCTGGTCTCCATGCATACCCCAGTTTTTTAACCGTGAGGGTATTCGGACACACTCCGGACTGTTGGGTCCCGAGGTTGAAGCGAAAAGGTCCGCAAAGACAAACGATCTACAATCCGGCTAGAAGGCATTTTACATGTCATTTTAAATTACATTGTCAAACTGTCTGATTGTACTCCTCTTCAATCCCATCTAACAGGCTGTCTAGTTTACAGTCCCATTGGGAATATTTCGCGGCCAACTCTACTTGACCGTACATCAGGCTCACAGGGATCTCCTTCCCATCGGGCCCCACAGGTCCGACCTCGGCCATGTGGTTTGGATCAGCCTTCGTGTACCGCGTCTTCACCATGGCCCAGGCCTCCCTGGCGCCTTGCCGGCAGGCCGATATCTTCCACAGACGAAAGCGCTGCCGTACTCCCTAAAGCTTCTCAGCAAGCCCTCCAAGACCCTCGGGTAGGGAGACGGAAGGCCATAAGGCCTGAACGACGCCGCTCATCGCCTGCCGGACATGTTCGTGCAGTTGCAGCAGCTCAAGAAGAAGGTCACCCGTGGAACCAGGCATTTCCTCCGCCGGACGACCTGTGAGCACACCTACAGACACATTTCTGTCAATCGACTTCCTCGCCGAACTCTTCTTTTCAAAAGAGTTTGCTCAAGCACTTACTATAAATGCCGCGACGAAGCCGCCGATTCTCCTTTACGGAGTTAAACAGCTGGACCCGAACACCTTTTAGTTCTTCGCCCAGCTGGGTGTTGGCATCTTGGAGTTTGTTCCTCTCCTGCTGCACCCTCATAAGCACCTTCTCGCCAGCCTTCAGCTAGCGCAACAGATGTTGCTTGTCCGGATCTAGTCCGGCACCCTCTGCAATATTATTGTCAGACTAAATGCACACGCCGCACTTCATAAACTACTTATCTTTTCGAAATATGTATTACCAGAGGGGGTCTCTGTGGCTCCCCCGGCGGCGGCTAGTGCGGCCTCAAGTTGGGCCTTGCATTCTTGAAGCTCCTGGGATAGGTGGGTATTCTTCTCCGTAAGATCCTGCATAACAAATGATCCTTAAATCAGTTAGTTTAACTATTTAAGTCTCGGGGGCTACTAGCATATATAGCTATTAAAATTCCCCACCCATATGTCTTTCACATACTGCTCCGTGGCTCTAGTTAAACCATCTTGAGCAGCACGGAGGTGCGCGTCTCCCGCATTAAAGGCATTCAACGCCTCGGGGGAGAAACACGCGTCACGAAGAACTGTCTGATGGCGCCTGTGATTCATGGTGCTCTCCACCTCAGACCTGGTAGCGGACAACCTGTCGGCATCCTCCGTTGGAGGAGCATCCGGCTCACGCCTTGCGCTCGCCTCCCCCTCCGGACCAGGTGTTGGAGCCTGGCTGGCGGAGGCTTGGTTGGCAACCTCCCCGGGCATAGTCCGGCGAGCGTTCTTTCTCCTGGAAGAATAATGAGCATTAATATACTCCCCAGGAGTATTTCCCTTAAATACAATGGTGCGCCATACCTTTACGGTGATGTTTCGATTCGCGCCGCACTCCTCTTCCGCCTGCTGGGCCGCACTGACCCTGGTTGGTCAGTCGCCACGGGCTCGGCTTCCCGCCGTAAAGGCACCTCCTGCAAAGCATCGTTGGTACACGGTGGTCAAAAATAAGCATTAAAAAAGTAATGGTGTCAGGACTTCGGTTGTACCCACCTGGGAAGCCGGAGATAAACCGGGGTAGTCAGCCGTAATGGCGACTAGAGCATTGTCTATGCTGAGCTGGTGGAACACCCCGTCAATCAGTTCCACCATTATGTCCGGATCCTCTCCGGAGGCCGGGTCAAGGGATCTTCCCGGATCCTCGGGTTGTGGAGTCGGGCTTTCTATGCCCTCCACATCCCGGCGCAGTTCCTGCATCGAAATCATAAAGTAAGACACTTATCTTTGAAAGCACGGATCGGATACATAAACGTCCGCTTACCCAGCTCCGAGGGTTATTCATGGAGAATCCATTCAATGGACTTGTGCGGAGGAAGTCCTCCCTCTCCCCCTTGTACAAGTCGGACAGGATCTTCACCAGATCGGCGGCCGATCCCGGCCCCTTGCGGCCATGACGGGTTGCGTCATTCTCCCCGTTGAAATCCCACATGGGGTGGCCCCTATATTGGAGCGGCTGCACCCCTCGCATAATGCATGTGGCCATGACTCCAATCATGGTCAGTCCGGAATGGGCCAGTAACCTTATCCGGCCCATCAGATATTGGACGCTCCTATCATCCTTCCGTCGAGGGCTCCGCGGGCGCCAACTCAGGCGTTTTCTCATAGGAGCGTTGCTAAACTCTGGGAGGCCGATCCAAACTGGATCCGGCAGCGGGGCGTCTTCCATATAGAACCATTCCGAAGGCCAGTCTTCGGATGCCTTCTTCGGGGTTCCGGATAGGTATCCGGTCCCGGCGATGTGCCATATTTCGGCTCCGCCCACTTGATATATCGACCCCTCGTGAGAACGGGGTACGAGGCAAAACAATCTCTTCCACAACGCAAAATGGGGCTCGATGCCCAAGAACAGCTCGCAAAGAGCTAAAAGCCCGCGATGTGCAAGATGGAGGCAGGTGTGAGGTGGTGAAGTTGGTGTCCATAGAACTCCAGGAGCCCCCGGAGAAACGGATGTATGGGAAATCCGAGTCCCCTTATTAGGTAGGGGACGAAGCATACCCGCTCTCCTTTGGAGGGATTGGGGACGCTCTCCGCCTGCTTCCCGCCCTTGTAGGTGGCCAGTCCGGCTCGAACCGGAACCATAAAGGCTGGGGGAAGATATCCCTCTGCTTGGAGCGTCACTAACTCACTATGCGGGACCGAACATCTCCTCCAATCTCCTGGTTGAGGACTGGGAGCGCGAGAGGAGGAGCCGCGTCGACTGTCCATGTTGGAATGGTTTTTTGTCGGATGCGCTTCGATGAGAACTTGCGGAAGGAGGATGGTGTGATTCGGATCTGGATCCTCGCCTCTCTTATAGGCAGCTTATTCGCGCAGCTAGGGGGTAAAATGTAAAAATACCCTGGCTTTTCGCATTCATACGACACGTGGAAGAGGGCCATTATTGGACGTAGAAGCCAAGGAGCGCAACATTTATAAGGAAACCGGACACTGTTTGGTAAACACATGGAATATGGAGGAGAACCTGCCTTGCAAACGCCGAAGACAATATACGCGCCGGACTCGTCGTCATTGAAGCCTGGTTCGGTGGTTACTGAGGGAGTCCCGGACTAGGGGGTGTCCGGACAGCCGAACTATCATCGTCAGCCGGACTCCAAGACTATGAAGATACAAGATTGAAGACTTCGTCCCGTGTTCGGATGGGACTTTCCTTGGCGTGGAAGGCAAGTTTGGCGATACAGATATGTAGATCTCCTACCATTGTAACCGACTCTGTGTAACCCTAGCCCTCTCCCGTGTCTATATAAACTGGATGGCTTTAGTCCGTCGCACGAACAACAATCATACCATAGGCTAGCTTCTAGGGTTTAGCCTCCTTGATCTCGTGGTAGATCTACTCTTGTAATACCCACATCATCAATGTCAATCAAGCAGGACGTAGGGTTTTACCTCCATCAAGAGGGCCCGAACCTGGGTAAAACATTGTGTCCCTTGTCTCCTGTTACCATCCGCCTAGACGCACAGTTCGGGACCCCCTACCCGAGATCCGCCGGTTTTGACACCGACAATCATGTTCTCGTTGTTTTGGTTCTTGGGGTAGACTGCATCATGTATGGGTGTTCATGCTATTGTTCTTATATGAAAAGGGTTCAATTTTGTGGATGATCGCCCTTATTTTTGGAGGAAAGTTAGGTCTTTTATATTGTTTCAGTACTGCTTGGGTTGATAGAAACTTATATTGGCGATTTTGACTGCATTTAGGCTATGCTTTTGTGTTATTTCTGAATTTGACTGAACATGTGCACCATGTTAACTCTGAATTTGACTGAATACGTGCACTGTGTTAACTCTGCTTTTGACTGAACATGGGCACTGTGTTAACTCTGCATGTAACTGAATATTTGCACTTTGTTAGTTATTTGCAATCTAATTTTGGGAGGAAAGGGAGGTGGTTTATTTCATACAGAACAAATTTCTTATTAATACACAATGACCATAAACTTCTATGTTTTTGTAGATGATCCACCTGACCCACTTGATCATTTCGGAGTGAGAATGCATTATTATGGACTATTTGACAAGATTAGTGGGAAGCTTGATTACACAGGAGAACAAGAGGCACACTTATACATTCCAAGGGACAAGCTTTCTTATGCTGAACTGTGTGCTTATGCAGAGGATATGTATCAAGTAGAAAGGGGCCATTTGAGAGGAAATTTCACATACAAGCTCTACTGGTTAGTTGGGAAAAGCTTTAATGATGGCCTTTTGTTTCTCCATGATGATGCTTCAGTTCAGAGGATGGATATTGGCATCCTGAATGTGGAACTTGCAGATATTTATGTTGAGGAGAGAGAAGTACAACAAACTGATGACATGCCTGATGTGCAAATATCTGATGACGTCGAGAGAGAATTAGAGCAAACTGAACATTGTACTGAATCTTCTGGTTTGGTGCCTGTCTGTGTTGGAGAAGCATATTCTAGGAATAGAGAGAGCAAACTACCTTTGATAAGTGTGCAGGTTGTTGAAACAGAGCAAGTGGATGAGCTGATCTTGTCGCATATGATTGCTGCTGCTGAAGAAGATGTTATGAGAAGTGAAGCACTGTTTCCCGCTGACACCAATGCAATAGGTAATGGATCCTAAGAAGCTACAAGTGAGGAGAAGGTCATGTCTAAATAAAGTGGAAATTGCTGGAAGTGAAGCACTGTTTAATACTACAACTGTAGTACCAGAAGCAGTACCACCTGCTGCTACATCTGCAACTGAACACCAACACTTGCTGCTACAACTGTTGCTGTAATTGAAACACCACCACCTACTGCAACTAAAACACTAGGAGCACAAGGAGATGCAGTAGAACCACCCGAGAGGGTTAATACACAAAGAAGAGCTCCGGTGGAAAATGCAGATGAGGAGTGTGAGGTTGAGAGTGACCTAGACTATGAACCTGGCTTCGAGTGCAGCTCTGCTGAAGAATCAGAAGCAGAGCAGGTAAGGAAACTAGCAAGAGAAATTAGGAGGCAAAAAAGGGATAAGAAACTAGGGAAGGGAGTTGGTCCTATCGTGAAAGATGACAATGTTATTGAAGGTGCATCTGGTGATGAAGATTTGGATGGAGGGCATGATCTGGATGAATTTGAATCGGATGATGATTGCTCATATGATGAGGTGAGTGATGGAGAGGGAGGGACAAGCCTGGTGAGGAAAAAAAGCCAATGGATAAGATTTGGTAGCAAAGCGGAAATTCCTTGTTTTCAGCTAGGAATGGTTTTTAGAGGGAGAACTCAAATGAAGAAAGCATTGATAAACTATGGAATCAAAACACATAGGCATATAGGCTTTACAAAAGATGAAATCAACAAGGTGAGGGCACATTGTACTTGGCCTGGATGCAAGTGGATGATATATGCATCTAAAACAACCAGAAACAAATGGATGCAAGTGTCTACATTGATAGATGAGCACAACTGCATTCCGAGGAGGGACAATAAACTGGTTACATCTACTGTAATTGCAAAGAGATATGGTAGACTAATAAAATCAAATCCAAGTTGGAAGTTGGAGGAAATAAAGAAAACTGTGCTCATTGAAATGTTTGCAGATGTGACAATTGCACAATGCAAAAGGCAAAATGGTTGGTCCTTTCAAAGTTACTCGATTCCTCAAAAGGAGAATATTCCAAGGTTTTTGACTATCAGCTAGAGCTACTCAGGTCAAACCCAGGAAGCACTATAGCAGTGAAATTAGACCAAGATGAGAAGGATGACACTCATGTGTTCCAAAGATTTTACGTCTGCTTTGAGGCATGTAAAAAGGGGTTTCTTGCTGGTTGCAGACAAGTGATCGGTCTTGATGGATGTTTTTTCAAGGGTGCATGTTATGGTCAACTGCTTTGTGCTCTGGGTAGAGATGCGAATAATCAAATGTACCCCATAGCATGGGCCATAGTGGAGAAGGAGACTTACCAGTCTTGGTTTTGGTTTCTTGCGAAGCTCAATAAAGATTTGAAGATCAACAATGAGGGTGATGGCTGGGTGTTTATGTCCGATCAGCAGAAGGGGTTGATTGGTGCTATAGAGGATATCTTCTGTAAGGCAGAGCATAGGATGTGTGCAAGGCACATATATGCAAACTGGAAAAAAACACCCAGATCATGATCTACAGAATAGGTTTTGGAGGTGTGCTAAGTCTTCCAACAGAACTATATTCAACTATAACAGAGCAAGGCTGGCATAATTTACTGTTGAAGGTGCAAAGGACATGATGAATACTGCTCCAGAGCATTGGTGTAGGGCATACATGAAGCTAGGCTCGAACTGTGACTCAGTGGATAATAACATGTGTGAGTCCTTTAATAACTGGATCTTGGAAGCAAGGTATCTCCCATGCATATCAATGTTAGAGTGGATCAGACAGAAAAACATGGTGAGGATACAACAAAATAGAACTAAAGCTGAGAAATGGGAAGGAACCATTTGTCCTAATGTATTCAAAAAGCCGAAACAGAACATTAAAAGATCAGGCAATTGTGATGTCCTCTGGAATGGCAAAGAGGGATTTGAGGTACTTGAACATGAGAAGTTCAAATTCACTGTGAACTTGGAAGCATTGACATGCTCATGCAGATACTGGCAACTTTCAGGCCTTCCGTGTTGTCATGCAATAAGTGCTATCTACAAAACTGGAAGGAAAATAGATGATTTTATTGCTAAGTGCTACTCTATTGAAGTGTACAACAAAATATATTCCCATTGCCTGGAGCCCTTGGAGGGGGAAGAAAGATGGCCAAGATCAGATCATGTTAAGCTTGCACCTCCAGGTTACATTAGCTTGCCAGGAAGGCCAAAGACAGAGAGAAGAAGAGAGGAGGGAGAAGCACCAAAGGGGAATAAGATGAGGAAGATAGGAGGGACAATAACATGCAGTTCTTGCCAGAGGACAGGTCACAACATGAAAGCTTGCCCAAACAATGGAGCTGGCAAGCACCAGGGCAATTCACACATTGTGAGAGATGCTGCAAGGAAAAGGAAACAAGACAAAGATGCAATGGAAGCAGAAAATGCTAAAAAAGCAAAGGTGTAATTTCATACTAGAGCAAAGTGGGTGAATACTTACTAAAGCAAAGGTCTTACTTTTTACATCTTTCTGTAGGCAGCAGTTGAGGCTGCAAATGCGAGGAAGGGTATGGGAATTGGACAACCTTCACAACCACAAATATCTCAGCCAAGTTCCCAGCCAAGAAATACCGTAGCCAAAGAAGGGCATGGCAAGTCAGAAGTACGAGCAAGTCAAAATGCCAAGAAATCGATGGTACGTTTGATATAATTATTTTATTACTGTTTTACCACCAGTTTCTCATATCTATAGCAGGAGATCTTATATTTCACAATCTTGACATAGGAAACTCAAGCCAAAGTTACACATGCAAACAAAAGAATTGTTCAGAAGAAATCCACAAATGTTGGTGGTTCACAGCCAGCAACTAGCAACAGGAAGTCCACACAGGAGAGAACAACCAGCAGCTCACAACCTACTGTTCCCAAACATTGTGTGTTCAACCTGGCAGCATACAAGAAGGCCTTGGAGAGCAAAAAAGGACCAACCATTTAATGTTTTTGTGCTCTTTCATGTTGCTGTCAAGTACTCCAAATTAGTTTATGTGGTCCAGATATTTATTTTAGCAAGATAGGAACATCTATTTGCTATAATGTACTCTCAATTATGGTGTATTATGAAGTACACGATCTTTTGGAACTGTTTACTATCAATTTCTTGTTATCTACATTCTGTGAAGTACATGATTTTTCCTAATATAACACTGTGAAGCACTCTGAAAATGCACAAAATGTGCTGCCAGAACAAGATAGTACTTTAAGGCTTGTACAACCCAGTTTGAAAATTGTACTGTCATTTTCGTGCACTTTCACTGAACAAGATAGGAAAATTTCCTTCAGGGCATCTACAGTCAGATAGCAAAATTGTACTGAACAAAGCACCTTCAGGACATCTTGTTCATAGCAGCAGCAAGTCATTTCATAGCAAAATATGTCTCAATATTTCAAATTATACTGAACAAAGTACCTTCAGGACATAATTAATCCAATTTTTGAATAGCATACAAACATGTCCGGATAAATCTCAATGTTACAACATAGAAGAAAGAAACCACTACAACAGCAACTTGCTCAAGTCCATGGCGGCCGCCGCGAAGCATGGAGGAGGAGAGCACCACCAGGCCACCACGGCGAGGAAGCAGCAGCACGTTGGCTTCCCGAGGCTGTCCACCTCCAGCAAGGCGCTCGTCCCGCTGCCCCACCTGCTCCTCTTCGTGTACCCCAAGGAGTTCGAGTTGCAGTCGCTCATGAATTATGTTCATGCGGGACATGCACGAAGGGGTTCGACTCTTGATTTGGCGGCGGCCTTCATTTGGGGGCTCAGTCGCGGGGCTGCGGGGTGACGGCCAGCGGATGTGCACGGGCTGGAGCCGAGCGTGGGTGGGCGAGGAAGGCGAGAGCGGCGAGGACGAGGCGGCGGCGGCGGCGGCGCGGGGCACCGGGTCCGGGAACAACGACACAGTGCTTGGGGCGGACGTGCAGCTGCGCGAGCCGAACTCTATCCCATGCCAAGGCGACGCGAGACAAACAGTGGTCCACGACGGGAGCGACGGCTACGACCGCGGCGGCTCTGCGTCCCGTGATCCCTTATCTGCATTATGAAGATGAAACAAGACCAACACGAATATAGGCGCAGTTATTTCAGAGACCTTCTGCCACGTCATTATGCAAGTCAGCGACTAATTAGTGCGTAATCACAAAATCAGATGCAAAATGACTCTTAATGTGACACAATACCGCTCAGGGCTAGATTAAACTGGTATTGACATTTTTGGGGTTCAAATTGTAC
>NC_057804.1:639539677-639545405 GCF_018294505.1 Triticum aestivum | reverse complement strand
CGAATGGATTTGGGGGTGAAAACTATACTTCTTTCTTCTCTGAATAGCACCGGCTATCCGAAGCGAGCATTTGCTGTTCTATTGGATTTGGGGGTGAAAACTATACTTCTTTCTTCTCTGAATAGCACCGGCTATCCGAAGCGAGCATTTGCTGTTCTATCCAGTGCATAGCCCATGGACTAAGAGGTCTCAGGTAGCATGGAGCGGCGACCGTAAAAGGACCACTGTAGTGGGCTGGCCTAGTCAGGAGCTCTTCGTTCATTTCTTTCATCGGTTATATCTAAAATAAAATTCTTTCATCGGTTTGTCTCAAAAATAAATTCCTTTCATCGGTTGGTTTTTGGTATTTTTAAATTTTATTTATGTTTTTAAAATATTAAAAATTCACACATTTCAAACTTATTTTATATAAGAAACTTCAAAACATTCACCGTGCAGTAGAAAAATATTAAGGCAGTGTAGTTTTGTTCGTGAAACTTTTAAGAAATGTTGACTGCATTGAAGGACATTGACGTGTTTCCAAAATATGTACATGACATTTAGAAATATATTTACAAAACTCAAAAAATGTCTGCATAACTGAAAAAAGATCAATGCCACTAATTTTTTTACGTGATATTACAAAATAATGTTCACATGTTTCAAAAATATGTTCGTATATTTTTTGTAAAATGTTTATATAATGTTAAATAATCTTCACAAAGTTTAAAACACTATTCCGTATCATTCAAGAAAATGTTCAATGTGATTTGAACACACTCAAAATCCAAATATAGAAAACCAAAAATCAAAACTAAAACAGATGAAAACCAATATAGAAAACACATGGAGAAAAGGAAAAGAAAGTCAAGTTGAAGTTTCTAAAACTAGTCCAAACCGGCCATAGAAGTTTCATAAAACCAGCTCACCAGAAACCCATATTCGGTCGGCCCATTTGGCAATCGCCCACTACATGATGGTTGGCCCATCGGAGTACCATCTTGTAGTAGGTAAGATGTAGAGAGCAACTAACTACCCCTTTTGGGGGACCTCTAGGGGTCACATTTGGTGCCCTGAGAGCACGCCAAATGGTGTATCTAGCCGCCGCCACATGTTGCGTGATGGGATCCCTTTGGATTATTTTCTAAATTTTTTGTACGCGTTTTTAGGTTTTTAATGAGGTTTTTTCTGAGTTTTTTTTTGGCTTTTAGGTTTTCACCCGGTTTTCCCTGGGTTTTGGAGAAAAAAATCACGTTTTTTTTGCGCGGAGAAAATTTTTCTGGAAAAAAGAAAAAAAAAATCTATGCACGACGAGACACGCATATTTGCTTCTCGTGGAGGCACAGATTTGCGTCTTCGAGAAGCATAGCTAGAAGAGAGAAAAAAATGTGTTTCAACGAGAATCATAGATTTCACTGTGCTCGTTCAGTACACGCCATTGGGCTTTGGGCCTCAATGCAGGAAAGGCCGATCACAACCCAGCAATAATAATAGTACTCAAATGCTTCAAACTTTTGCGAACCAACTTGTGCTTGGATGGTAGAGGGACAGCGGTATCTCCAGACCACCAGGGTTCAAATCCTGGTGCTCGCATTATTTCTGAATTTGTTTTCAATTTTTCGGCGATGCGCTGTTTCTCAAAAAAAAAACTTCAAACTTTTCACAGTTCAGAGTTAAGTTGCTTTTGCTGAATATACAGGAGTACTACTATAATGTTCAGAGTTGAAGCACACGTTTCCGGAGAATTGGATAACAGGAACGCTAGAAACCTACTTCTATTTGAAACGGAGCTATCCAAAACATGCAGACATCCACTTTTCAGATTGTTATAGAGCAATGGTGATATGAATTTCAAAATAAAGAAAATTCTAGAACCAAACATATAGCTGCAGACTGCAGATCTACCTGCAGCGCGAGAGGGCCCTACGGTACCGAAACAAATGATTTTACAGCTTTGCCCAGAAGATCACATCTGTTTTATCTCTCACACTGACCAGGTGGAAATTCCTGTCACTACAGCATATTTGCGTACAAAAATGAAGCAAAAATGTACAGATGGACATTGCTAAGGCGATTCCAGCATGCCGGCAAATAGACTAGAAGACCACCTTCTCCTTCTTCACGAGGATCGGCGGGTCAACATCGATGCCCATGTTAGCGGCAGTGCCCGCTATGATTCTCATGGCGGACTCGATGGTTTTGCAGTTCAAGTCAGGCAGCTTCTCCTGGGCGATTGTGCGTACTTGGTCCACTGTCACCTTTCCAACCTTCTCGCGCTGTGGCTCCTTTGAGCCCTTCTCAACACCTGGGAATCAGAATTAATAAAATGGAGGTAAGGAACCGCTCACTGAGCAGTTATAAAGCCTAATATAAACTACAGTAAACAGAAAGTTGAGGAACCAACCAAATGTGTAGAAATTTTAGTGGCTAACTTATGACTTGTTTATTTTCAGAGAAACTAATGACTTACCAATCCAACAGACAGTAATAAGTTGTGCCAAGTACAGCCAAAAAAGAAACTGTACATATATAACGGAGTAGCACATGCGGTGCAAGCTGTTTTTCTGCCTGTTTATTTTTTTAGCTTTTTTGGCCTGCTTGTCAGTGATGCAATGCCTTATGGAGTAATGAAAGCCTAGAATGATAGTTAGGGAAAATGAAATGGACAACAAATTTGGTGAGGCTTATATACTCTGAACTTGGAGCCCAGTAGAAACCCCAGTGTTAGCTGAACAGGAAATTTAATGTGTTAAGTTATGCATATTGCATTGTACCCAAATAATTTAACTAAGTATTAACTCAAAGGATTGGTTTTGTAGAGGTCCATATGCAATTCATCAGATACAGATAAAGGATTAGTATCTCCCATGTGTGCAAAATTGGTATGCAGATAGCAATTCACAGACCACTTTCCCTGTCAGTAGCTAACATTTTCGTATATGCATTTATAATTCAAATTATTAATAATAGCGTAATGAATCATTAATCAGTCCCTCTACTGTCTGCACATGCTTAAAACTCAACCATGGTATTCTTATGGAATTTGAACAACCTAGGCCCCCACAGACACTAGCAAATCAACCTAGTTACTTCCATTTCACTTTTGTCCAATTATCCCCATATATCTTCAATTTGGTGCATGAACCTCAAATTATCCCCTAGTTATTATTAAAATTATTAATAATAGCATAATGAATCATTAATCAGTCCCTCTACAGTCTGCACATACTTTTAAAACTTACCAATAGTATTCTTATAGAATTTGAACAAGGCCCACGGACACTAACAAATCAATCTAGCTACTGCATTTACCTTTTGCCCAATTATCCCCATATATCTTCAATTTGGTGCATGAACCTCAAATTATGAACAACTTGGTGCTAATCAACAGGGTGCATACCTGCAGCCTTGAGGAGCAGCACTGATGCAGGGGGTGTCTTCAAGATAAAGGTGAAGCTCTTATCCTGCAAAACACAAAGGCAATGGCACACGCATCATGAGAATCAACCCACATGACCAATACATTCTGCACACACATTTAACATTCAGACTCGCGGGATTAATCAACAGTGCAAGCTCACATCGAACACGGTGATCTCGACGGGGATGATGTAGCCGGGCTTGTCGGCCGTCTTGGCATTGTAATCCTTGCAGAAGGCCATGATGTTGACACCCTTGGCACCGAGCGCGGGGCCGACGGGCGGCGCCGGCGTCGCCTTGCCCGCCTCCAGGGCCAGCTTTATGATGCCAACCACTGCAGAACAACACACACACATATCGGGCGCAGTTTAGCCGGAGCACTAGACGGGGGCCGCACAAGACCACGCCGGGTGGGATGAAGGTGGAGGCGAGCGCAGGCACGGACCTTTCTTGGGCTTGGCCCCGGGCTTGGGGGGCGCCATGGCCCTGACGGCGAACACCCTCCGCGAGGGCGTGGCCGCGGCCGCGAGCGCCGCCGGGCGGAGGAAGGAGGAGGGGGCGCCGAGGAAGGACGAGGTGAGCTTCTTGGCGGTCGGGGACGGGAGGCCGTGGAGGGATAAGGTTGTGGTGGCCATGGCTGTGCACTGGAGGGAGGAGGAGTCGGCTGCTCTCTGCTCTGCTCTGCTCTTCTTTCCTATCTTCTTCTATCCGCTACCTGCTGGGCTAAGGTTAGAGAAGGCGCTGTACGAGTGAGTTCGTCTTCGCTCGGAGGACACGGTTTTCATCTTGCCAAGGACGGCTCCCGTGTTCTCCGAAAAATGCTTGTGTGAGTCAAACGAAAGCCCCTGTGTATCGATCAAAATGTTCACATTAGTACCAATAAAATTGTTCAACGATTTTAAAAAAAAAATTGTTCAACATGTAAAAAAAAACTCTGCGGTTAATAACTTTTAAAATTATGTTCCATCCTTCTATGGAAATAACATTTTGTTAAATAAACTGTTGAAATAAAAAGTAATAGAATCTGCAGATAAATCAACAAATAAAAGGTACTCGATGCAGATTAAACCCTTCTAAACATGTTCCTCACTCTTTGAAAAATGTTCACGTGTGTCAAATAAAATGTTCACACAACTTAAAAAATATCTATGAATAATATGATTAACTGGAAAAAAATCTGTGAAATATCTTCGACCTTCCAAAAAACAAGTCCATATTTAAGTGCAAGCTTCATATAACTTGAGTGTGCCAACAGATAATTTTCCTTGCACTAAACCTCTTGTTTCCCTTCTTCTCTCAACATGCTAGTATGCCACCTCAGTATGCAACATGCATGGGAAAAGATTCACCATAACATGGAACATGCATAGAAAAAACCACCTTAACATGCAACATGCATGTGAATTTCCATTTTATTATGCTATTTGTATTTAATAAACAATTTAGAACTGTACAATATTATCCTATGGACGCGACTAACCACCAGTCGGCAGGACGATAAGCATCAGATCTGCACGATCATCCATCCCGGGTCCCTCCCGCGCGATTCACTTCGCGAGAGCCACCCACGATGACTGAGCGAGCCTTCTTTAGCGAGGCCCAACACGTGCACCGAGTTCGGCCCAAAACACAGCCACTCTGGCCCACATTCCCCCTCACGTGACTTACCACACTAATACCTAGTTTCTTACCTCCATCGCAAGAAATAGCCACACCTGCCCCAATCTGTTCTCCTCTCTCCCCGACGCACATCCATTGCCAACGACCTGCGCCCCAGATCTAATCCACCAGAAAAACCTACGAAAAACACTACAACACAAGGATTTGAGATAGGGGACTGGTTTACAACATCAATATCACAAGGGTTACCACCAGTTCGTCTGAATTTCATCATAATCAGAGGAAAAACAAAGGAGGTAAGTGAAAAAACAACAAAAATGTAGCCATTTTACTGCATCTGTGTAATATCATCCGTTATAATTAAGTTACCACTCAAATTCAATCAGGTTACCAACAATAGATTGAATAGAGTGTCAGCATCAGAGAGAAAGTAAAGCACATTGGACCCCGACCCCGAGCTCCCTCCTCCGCCTAGGGTTCCTGCGCCGCCGCCGGCGGCTCCCCACGCGGAGCCGCGGCCGCGGCCGGAGCTCGCCATCGCCACGCGCCTCTCCCTCTCCCCCATCCCTCCCCCCGCCCCTCCCCCCTTCCCCGTACCCCCCGCGTCGCCTTCCCGGGCGAGGCGGCCGGGGGGCCCTTCCGCCGCTCCCCTCCAGGCTCTCTCCTCGCATCTCCTTCCTCCCGCCGTCGCCAGCATGCGCCGCCGAGC